>NW_026123760.1:0-228144 GCF_025177605.1 Cucumis melo
CTTCAACCCACACTCCTGGCATGCTCCCTGACACGTTTTCCGGAGGTATAGGTCGGGAAGCGAGCTCGTTGGAGGGAGAACTGTGGTGCGACCCAAAACGGTTCAAAAGATGGCCGAAGCTTCCAACGAGTGGCGAACGCTCGTCCGGTGTCAGAAACCACTGGAAATGCACTTGCAGCGAAGGAAACGGGCTGAGCTCGAGGACTTCCGGTGCTCGTCCCAAGAAAACGCGAGCGGGAATGCCCCGGACTCAGTTTTCTCGTCCTGGGGTAAAAAGCGGTCCCCCGACGGTTTCTTCCCTTTGCTCCGTATTGGTCATAAGTCTTTCGATCTTCGGGTCTCGTGCTCCGAGGACTTCAACCCACACTCCTGGCATGCTCCCTGACACGTTTTCCGGAGGTATAGGTCGGGAAGCGAGCTCGTTGGAGGGAGAACTGTGGTGCGACCCAAAACGGTCCAAAAGATGGCCGAAGCTTCCAACGAGTGGCGAACGCTCGTCCGGTGTCAGAAACCACTGGAAATGCACTTGCAGCGAAGGAAACGGGCTGAGCTCGAGGACTTCCGGTGCTCGTCCCAAGAAAAAGCGAGCGGGAATGCCCCGGACTCAGTTTTCTCGTCCTGGGGTAAAAAGCGGTCCCCCGACGGTTTCTTCCCTTTGCTCCGTATTGGTCATAAGTCTTTCGATCTTCGGGTCTCGTGCTCCGAGGACTTCAACCCACACTCCTGGCATGCTCCCTGACACGTTTTCCGGAGGTATAGGTCGGGAAGCGAGCTCGTTGGAGGGAGAACTGTGGTGCGACCCAAAACGGTCCAAAAGATGGCCGAAGCTTCCAACGAGTGGCGAACGCTCGTCCGGTGTCAGAAACCACTGGAAATGCACTTGCAGCGAAGGAAACGGGCTGAGCTCGAGGACTTCCGGTGCTCGTCCCAAGAAAACGCGAGCGGGAATGCCCCGGACTCAGTTTTCTCGTCCTGGGGTAAAAAGCGGTCCCCCGACGGTTTCTTCCCTTTGCTCCGTATTGGTCATAAGTCTTTCGATCTTCGGGTCTCGTGCTCCGAGGACTTCAACCCACACTCCTGGCATGCTCCCTGACACGTTTTCCGGAGGTATAGGTCGGGAAGCGAGCTCGTTGGAGGGAGAACTGTGGTGCGACCCAAAACGGTCCAAAAGATGGCCGAAGCTTCCAACGAGTGGCGAACGCTCGTCCGGTGTCAGAAACCACTGGAAATGCACTTGCAGCGAAGGAAACGGGCTGAGCTCTAGGACTTCCGGTGCTCGTCCCAAGAAAACGCGAGCGGGAATGCCCCGGACTCAGTTTTCTCGTCCTGGGGTAAAAAGCGGTCCCCCGACGGTTTCTTCCCTTTGCTCCGTATTGGTCATAAGTCTTTCGATCTTCGGGTCTCGTGCTCCGAGGACTTCAACCCACACTCCTGGCATGCTCCCTGACACGTTTTCCGGAGGTATAGGTCGGGAAGCGAGCTCGTTGGAGGGAGAACTGTGGTGCGACCCAAAACGGTCCAAAAGATGGCCGAAGCTTCCAACGAGTGGCGAACGCTCGTCCGGTGTCAGAAACCACTGGAAATGCACTTGCAGCGAAGGAAACGGGCTGAGCTCGAGGACTTCCGGTGCTCGTCCCAAGAAAACGCGAGCGGGAATGCCCCGGACTCAGTTTTCTCGTCCTGGGGTAAAAAGCGGTCCCCCGACGGTTTCTTCCCTTTGCTCCGTATTGGTCATAAGTCTTTCGATCTTCGGGTCTCGTGCTCCGAGGACTTCAACCCACACTCCTGGCATGCTCCCTGACACGTTTTCCGGAGGTATAGGTCGGGAAGCGAGCTCGTTGGAGGGAGAACTGTGGTGCGACCCAAAACGGTCCAAAAGATGGCCGAAGCTTCCAACGAGTGGCGAACGCTCGTCCGGTGTCAGAAACCACTGGAAATGCACTTGCAGCGAAGGAAACGGGCTGAGCTCGAGGACTTCCGGTGCTCGTCCCAAGAAAAAGCGAGCGGGAATGCCCCGGACTCAGTTTTCTCGTCCTGGGGTAAAAAGCGGTCCCCCGACGGTTTCTTCCCTTTGCTCCGTATTGGTCATAAGTCTTTCGATCTTCGGGTCTCGTGCTCCGAGGACTTCAACCCACACTCCTGGCATGCTCCCTGACACGTTTTCCGGAGGTATAGGTCGGGAAGCGAGCTCGTTGGAGGGAGAACTGTGGTGCGACCCAAAACGGTCCAAAAGATGGCCGAAGCTTCCAACGAGTGGCGAACGCTCGTTCGGTGTCAGAAACCACTGGAAATGCACTTGCAGCGAAGGAAACGGGCTGAGCTCGAGGACTTCCGGTGCTCGTCCCAAGAAAACGCGAGCGGGAATGCCCCGGACTCAGTTTTCTCGTCCTGGGGTAAAAAGCGGTCCCCCGACGGTTTCTTCCCTTTGCTCCGTATTGGTCATAAGTCTTTCGATCTTCGGGTCTCGTGCTCCGAGGACTTCAACCCACACTCCTGGCATGCTCCCTGACACGTTTTCCGGAGGTATAGGTCGGGAAGCGAGCTCGTTGGAGGGAGAACTGTGGTGCGACCCAAAACGGTCCAAAAGATGGCCGAAGCTTCCAACGAGTGGCGAACGCTCGTCCGGTGTCAGAAACCACTGGAAATGCACTTGCAGCGAAGGAAACGGGCTGAGCTCGAGGACTTCCGGTGCTCGTCCCAAGAAAACGCGAGCGGGAATGCCCCGGACTCAGTTTTCTCGTCCTGGGGTAAAAAGCGGTCCCCCGACGGTTTCTTCCCTTTGCTCCGTATTGGTCATAAGTCTTTCGATCTTCGGGTCTCGTGCTCCGAGGACTTCAACCCACACTCCTGGCATGCACCCTGACACGTTTTCCGGAGGTATAGGTCGGGAAGCGAGCTCGTTGGAGGGAGAACTGTGGTGCGACCCAAAACGGTCGAAAAGATGGCCGAAGCTTCCAACGAGTGGCGAACGCTCGTCCGGTGTCAGAAACCACTGGAAATGCACTTGCAGCGAAGGAAACGGGCTGAGCTCTAGGACTTCCGGTGCTCGTCCCAAGAAAACGCGAGCGGGAATGCCCCGGACTCAGTTTTCTCGTCCTGGGGTAAAAAGCGGTCCCCCGACGGTTTCTTCCCTTTGCTCCGTATTGGTCATAAGTCTTTCGATCTTCGGGTCTCGTGCTCCGAGGACTTCAACCCACACTCCTGGCATGCTCCCTGACACGTTTTCCGGAGGTATAGGTCGGGAAGCGAGCTCGTTGGAGGGAGAACTGTGGTGCGACCCAAAACGGTCCAAAAGATGGCCGAAGCTTCCAACGAGTGGCGAACGCTCGTCCGGTGTCAGAAACCACTGGAAATGCACTTGCAGCGAAGGAAACGGGCTGAGCTCGAGGACTTCCGGTGCTCGTCCCAAGAAAACGCGAGCGGGAATGCCCCGGACTCAGTTTTCTCGTCCTGGGGTAAAAAGCGGTCCCCCGACGGTTTCTTCCCTTTGCTCCGTATTGGTCATAAGTCTTTCGATCTTCGGGTCTCGTGCTCCGAGGACTTCAACCCACACTCCTGGCATGCACCCTGACACGTTTTCCGGAGGTATAGGTCGGGAAGCGAGCTCGTTGGAGGGAGAACTGTGGTGCGACCCAAAACGGTCGAAAAGATGGCCGAAGCTTCCAACGAGTGGCGAACGCTCGTCCGGTGTCAGAAACCACTGGAAATGCACTTGCAGCGAAGGAAACGGGCTGAGCTCTAGGACTTCCGGTGCTCGTCCCAAGAAAACGCGAGCGGGAATGCCCCGGACTCAGTTTTCTCGTCCTGGGGTAAAAAGCGGTCCCCCGACGGTTTCTTCCCTTTGCTCCGTATTGGTCATAAGTCTTTCGATCTTCGGGTCTCGTGCTCCGAGGACTTCAACCCACACTCCTGGCATGCTCCCTGACACGTTTTCCGGAGGTATAGGTCGGGAAGCGAGCTCGTTGGAGGGAGAACTGTGGTGCGACCCAAAACGGTCCAAAAGATGGCCGAAGCTTCCAACGAGTGGCGAACGCTCGTTCGGTGTCAGAAACCACTGGAAATGCACTTGCAGCGAAGGAAACGGGCTGAGCTCGAGGACTTCCGGTGCTCGTCCCAAGAAAACGCGAGCGGGAATGCCCCGGACTCAGTTTTCTCGTCCTGGGGTAAAAAGCGGTCCCCCGACGGTTTCTTCCCTTTGCTCCGTATTGGTCATAAGTCTTTCGATCTTCGGGTCTCGTGCTCCGAGGACTTCAACCCACACTCCTGGCATGCTCCCTGACACGTTTTCCGGAGGTATAGGTCGGGAAGCGAGCTCGTTGGAGGGAGAACTGTGGTGCGACCCAAAACGGTCCAAAAGATGGCCGAAGCTTCCAACGAGTGGCGAACGCTCGTCCGGTGTCAGAAACCACTGGAAATGCACTTGCAGCGAAGGAAACGGGCTGAGCTCGAGGACTTCCGGTGCTCGTCCCAAGAAAACGCGAGCGGGAATGCCCCGGACTCAGTTTTCTCGTCCTGGGGTAAAAAGCGGTCCCCCGACGGTTTCTTCCCTTTGCTCCGTATTGGTCATAAGTCTTTCGATCTTCGGGTCTCGTGCTCCGAGGACTTCAACCCACACTCCTGGCATGCACCCTGACACGTTTTCCGGAGGTATAGGTCGGGAAGCGAGCTCGTTGGAGGGAGAACTGTGGTGCGACCCAAAACGGTCGAAAAGATGGCCGAAGCTTCCAACGAGTGGCGAACGCTCGTCCGGTGTCAGAAACCACTGGAAATGCACTTGCAGCGAAGGAAACGGGCTGAGCTCTAGGACTTCCGGTGCTCGTCCCAAGAAAACGCGAGCGGGAATGCCCCGGACTCAGTTTTCTCGTCCTGGGGTAAAAAGCGGTCCCCCGACGGTTTCTTCCCTTTGCTCCGTATTGGTCATAAGTCTTTCGATCTTCGGGTCTCGTGCTCCGAGGACTTCAACCCACACTCCTGGCATGCTCCCTGACACGTTTTCCGGAGGTATAGGTCGGGAAGCGAGCTCGTTGGAGGGAGAACTGTGGTGCGACCCAAAACGGTCCAAAAGATGGCCGAAGCTTCCAACGAGTGGCGAACGCTCGTCTGGTGTCAGAAACCACTGGAAATGCACTTGCAGCGAAGGAAACGGGCTGAGCTCGAGGACTTCCGGTGCTCGTCCCAAGAAAACGCGAGCGGGAATGCCCCGGACTCAGTTTTCTCGTCCTGGGGTAAAAAGCGGTCCCCCGACGGTTTCTTCCCTTTGCTCCGTATTGGTCATAAGTCTTTCGATCTTCGGGTCTCGTGCTCCGAGGACTTCAACCCACACTCCTGGCATGCTCCCTTACACGTTTTCCGGAGGTATAGGTCGGGAAGCGAGCTCGTTGGAGGGAGAACTGTGGTGCGACCCAAAACGGTCCAAAAGATGGCCGAAGCTTCCAACGAGTGGCGAACGCTCGTCCGGTGTCAGAAACCACTGGAAATGCACTTGCAGCGAAGGAAACGGGCTGAGCTCGAGGACTTCCGGTGCTCGTCCCAAGAAAACGCGAGCGGGAATGCCCCGGACTCAGTTTTCTCGTCCTGGGGTAAAAAGCGGTCCCCCGACGGTTTCTTCCCTTTGCTCCGTATTGGTCATAAGTCTTTCGATCTTCGGGTCTCGTGCTCCGAGGACTTCAACCCACACTCCTGGCATGCTCCCTGACACGTTTTCCGGAGGTATAGGTCGGGAAGCGAGCTCGTTGGAGGGAGAACTGTGGTGCGACCCAAAACGGTCCAAAAGATGGCCGAAGCTTCCAACGAGTGGCGAACGCTCGTCCGGTGTCAGAAACCACTGGAAATGCACTTGCAGCGAAGGAAACGGGCTGAGCTCGAGGACTTCCGGTGCTCGTCCCAAGAAAACGCGAGCGGGAATGCCCCGGACTCAGTTTTCTCGTCCTGGGGTAAAAAGCGGTCCCCCGACGGTTTCTTCCCTTTGCTCCGTATTGGTCATAAGTCTTTCGATCTTCGGGTCTCGTGCTCCGAGGACTTCAACCCACACTCCTGGCATGCTCCCTGACACGTTTTCCGGAGGTATAGGTCGGGAAGCGAGCTCGTTGGAGGGAGAACTGTGGTGCGACCCAAAACGGTCCAAAAGATGGCCGAAGCTTCCAACGAGTGGCGAACGCTCGTCCGGTGTCAGAAACCACTGGAAATGCACTTGCAGCGAAGGAAACGGGCTGAGCTCGAGGACTTCCGGTGCTCGTCCCAAGAAAACGCGAGCGGGAATGCCCCGGACTCAGTTTTCTCGTCCTGGGGTAAAAAGCGGTCCCCCGACGGTTTCTTCCCTTTGCTCCGTATTGGTCATAAGTCTTTCGATCTTCGGGTCTCGTGCTCCGAGGACTTCAACCCACACTCCTGGCATACTCCCTGACACGTTTTCCGGAGGTATAGGTCGGGAAGCGAGCTCGTTGGAGGGAGAACTGTGGTGCGACCCAAAACGGTCGAAAAGATGGCCGAAGCTTCCAACGAGTGGCGAACGCTCGTCCGGTGTCAGAAACCACTGGAAATGCACTTGCAGCGAAGGAAACGGGCTGAGCTCTAGGACTTTCGGTGCTCGTCCCAAGAAAACGCGAGCGGGAATGCCCCGGACTCAGTTTTCTCGTCCTGGGGTAAAAAGCGGTCCCCCGACGGTTTCTTCCCTTTGCTCCGTATTGGTCATAAGTCTTTCGATCTTCGGGTCTCGTGCTCCGAGGACTTCAACCCACACTCCTGGCATGCTCCCTGACACGTTTTCCGGAGGTATAGGTCGGGAAGCGAGCTCGTTGGAGGGAGAACTGTGGTGCGACCCAAAACGGTCCAAAAGATGGCCGAAGCTTCCAACGAGTGGCGAACGCTCGTCCGGTGTCAGAAACCACTGGAAATGCACTTGCAGCGAAGGAAACGGGCTGAGCTCGAGGACTTCCGGTGCTCGTCCCAAGAAAACACGAGCGGGAATGCCCCGGACTCAGTTTTCTCGTCCTGGGGTAAAAAGCGGTCCCCCGACGGTTTCTTCCCTTTGCTCCGTATTGGTCATAAGTCTTTCGATCTTCGGGTCTCGTGCTCCGAGGACTTCAACCCACACTCCTGGCATGCTCCCTGACACGTTTTCCGGAGGTATAGGTCGGGAAGCGAGCTCGTTGGAGGGAGAACTGTGGTGCGACCCAAAACGGTCCAAAAGATGGCCGAAGCTTCCAACGAGTGGCGAACGCTCGTCCGATGTCAGAAACCACTGGAAATGCACTTGCAGCGAAGGAAACGGGCTGAGCTCTAGGACTTCCGGTGCTCGTCCCAAGAAAACGCGAGCGGGAATGCCCCGGACTCAGTTTTCTCGTCCTGGGGTAAAAAGCGGTCCCCCGACGGTTTCTTCCCTTTGCTCCGTATTGGTCATAAGTCTTTCGATCTTCGGGTCTCGTGCTCCGAGGACTTCAACCCACACTCCTGGCATGCTCCCTGACACGTTTTCCGGAGGTATAGGTCGGGAAGCGAGCTCGTTGGAGGGAGAACTGTGGTGCGACCCAAAACGGTCCAAAAGTTGGCCGAAGCTTCCAACGAGTGGCGAACGCTCGTCCGGTGTCAGAAACCACTGGAAATGCACTTGCAGCGAAGGAAACGGGCTGAGCTCGAGGACTTCCGGTGCTCGTCCCAAGAAAACGCGAGCGGGAATGCCCCGGACTCAGTTTTCTCGTCCTGGGGTAAAAAGCGGTCCCCCGACGGTTTCTTCCCTTTGCTCCGTATTGGTCATAAGTCTTTCGATCTTCGGGTCTCGTGCTCCGAGGACTTCAACCCACACTCCTGGCATGCTCCCTTACACGTTTTCCGGAGGTATAGGTCGGGAAGCGAGCTCGTTGGAGGGAGAACTGTGGTGCGACCCAAAACGGTCCAAAAGATGGCCGAAGCTTCCAACGAGTGGCGAACGCTCGTCCGGTGTCAGAAACCACTGGAAATGCACTTGCAGCGAAGGAAACGGGCTGAGCTCGAGGACTTCCGGTGCTCGTCCCAAGAAAACGCGAGCGGGAATGCCCCGGACTCAGTTTTCTCGTCCTGGGGTAAAAAGCGGTCCCCCGACGGTTTCTTCCCTTTGCTCCGTATTGGTCATAAGTCTTTCGATCTTCGGGTCTCGTGCTCCGAGGACTTCAACCCACACTCCTGGCATGCTCCCTGACACGTTTTCCGGAGGTATAGGTCGGGAAGCGAGCTCGTTGGAGGGAGAACTGTGGTGCGACCCAAAACGGTCCAAAAGATGGCCGAAGCTTCCAACGAGTGGCGAACGCTCGTCCGGTGTCAGAAACCACTGGAAATGCACTTGCAGCGAAGGAAACGGGCTGAGCTCGAGGACTTCCGGTGCTCGTCCCAAGAAAACGCGAGCGGGAATGCCCTGGACTCAGTTTTCTCGTCCTGGGGTAAAAAGCGGTCCCCCGACGGTTTCTTCCCTTTGCTCCGTATTGGTCATAAGTCTTTCGATCTTCGGGTCTCGTGCTCCGAGGACTTCAACCCACACTCCTGGCATGCTCCCTGACACGTTTTCCGGAGGTATAGGTCGGGAAGCGAGCTCGTTGGAGGGAGAACTGTGGTGCGACCCAAAACGGTCCAAAAGATGGCCGAAGCTTCCAACGAGTGGCGAACGCTCGTCCGGTGTCAGAAACCACTGGAAATGCACTTGCAGCGAAGGAAACGGGCTGAGCTCGAGGACTTCCGGTGCTCGTCCCAAGAAAACGCGAGCGGGAATGCCCCGGACTCAGTTTTCTCGTCCTGGGGTAAAAAGCGGTCCCCCGACGGTTTCTTCCCTTTGCTCCGTATTGGTCATAAGTCTTTCGATCTTCGGGTCTTGTGCTCCGAGGACTTCAACCCACACTCCTGGCATGCTCCCTGACACGTTTTCCGGAGGTATAGGTCGGGAAGCGAGCTCGTTGGAGGGAGAACTGTGGTGCGACCCAAAACGGTCCAAAAGATGGCCGAAGATTCCAACGAGTGGCGAACGCTCGTCCGGTGTCAGAAACCACTGGAAATGCACTTGCAGCGAAGGAAACGGGCTGAGCTCGAGGACTTCCGGTGCTCGTCCCAAGAAAACGCGAGCGGGAATGCCCCGGACTCAGTTTTCTCGTCCTGGGGTAAAAAGCGGTCCCCCGACGGTTTCTTCCCTTTGCTCCGTATTGGTCATAAGTCTTTCGATCTTCGGGTCTCGTGCTCCGAGGACTTCAACCCACACTCCTGGCATGCTCCCTGACACGTTTTCCGGAGGTATAGGTCGGGAAGCGAGCTCGTTGGAGGGAGAACTGTGGTGCGACCCAAAACGGTCCAAAAGATGGCCGAAGCTTCCAACGAGTGGCGGACGCTCGTCCGGTGTCAGAAACCACTGGAAATGCACTTGCATCGAAGGAAACGGGCGGAGCTCGAGGACTTCCGGTGCTCGTCCCAAGAAAACGCGAGCGGGAATGCCCCGGACTCAGTTTTCTCGTCCTGGGGTAAAAAGCGGTCCCCCGACGGTTTCTTCCCTTTGCTCCGTATTGGTCATAAGTCTTTCGATCTTCGGGTCTCGTGCTCCGAGGACTTCAACCCACACTCCTGGCATGCTCCCTGACACGTTTTCCGGAGGTATAGGTCGGGAAGCGAGCTCGTTGGAGGGAGAACTGTGGTGCGACCCAAAACGGTCCAAAAGATGGCCGAAGCTTCCAACGAGTGGCGAACGCTCGTCCGGTGTCAGAAACCACTGGAAATGCACTTGCAGCGAAGGAAACGGGCTGAGCTCGAGGACTTCCGGTGCTCGTCCCAAGAAAACACGAGCGGGAATGCCCCGGACTCAGTTTTCTCGTCCTGGGGTAAAAAGCGGTCCCCCGACGGTTTCTTCCCTTTGCTCCGTATTGGTCATAAGTCTTTCGATCTTCGGGTCTCGTGCTCCGAGGACTTCAACCCACACTCCTGGCATGCTCCCTGACACGTTTTCCGGAGGTATAGGTCGGGAAGCGAGCTCGTTGGAGGGAGAACTGTGGTGCGACCCAAAACGGTCCAAAAGATGGCCGAAGCTTCCAACGAGTGGCGAACGCTCGTCCGGTGTCAGAAACCACTGGAAATGCACTTGCAGCGAAGGAAACGGGCTGAGCTCGAGGACTTCCGGTGCTCGTCCCAAGAAAACGCGAGCGGGAATGCCCCGGACTCAGTTTTCTCGTCCTGGGGTAAAAAGCGGTCCCCCGACGGTTTCTTCCCTTTGCTCCGTATTGGTCATAAGTCTTTCGATCTTCGGGTCTCGTGCTCCGAGGACTTCAACCCACACTCCTGGCATGCTCCCTGACACGTTTTCCGGAGGTATAGGTCGGGAAGCGAGCTCGTTGGAGGGAGAACTGTGGTGCGACCCAAAACGGTCCAAAAGATGGCCGAAGCTTCCAACGAGTGGCGAACGCTCGTCCGGTGTCAGAAACCACTGGAAATGCACTTGCAGCGAAGGAAACGGGCTGAGCTCGAGGACTTCCGGTGCTCGTCCCAAGAAAACGCGAGCGGGAATGCCCCGGACTCAGTTTTCTCGTCCTGGGGTAAAAAGCGGTCCCCCGACGGTTTCTTCCCTTTGCTCCGTATTGGTCATAAGTCTTTCGATCTTCGGGTCTCGTGCTCCGAGGACTTCAACCCACACTCCTGGCATGCTCCCTGACACGTTTTCCGGAGGTATAGGTCGGGAAGCGAGCTCGTTGGAGGGAGAACTGTGGTGCGACCCAAAACGGTCCAAAAGATGGCCGAAGCTTCCAACGAGTGGCGAACGCTCGTCCGGTGTCAGAAACCACTGGAAATGCACTTGCAGCGAAGGAAACGGGCTGAGCTCGAGGACTTCCGGTGCACGTCCCAAGAAAACGCGAGCGGGAATGCCCCGGACTCAGTTTTCTCGTCCTGGGGTAAAAAGCGGTCCCCCGACGGTTTCTTCCCTTTGCTCCGTATTGGTCATAAGTCTTTCGATCTTCGGGTCTCGTGCTCCGAGGACTTCAACCCACACTCCTGGCATGCTCCCTGACACGTTTTCCGGAGGTATAGGTCGGGAAGCGAGCTCGTTGGAGGGAGAACTGTGGTGCGACCCAAAACGGTCCAAAAGATGGCCGAAGCTTCCAACGAGTGGCGAACGCTCGTCCGGTGTCAGAAACCACTGGAAATGCACTTGCAGCGAAGGAAACGGGCTGAGCTCGAGGACTTCCGGTGCTCGTCCCAAGAAAACGCGAGCGGGAATGCCCCGGACTCAGTTTTCTCGTCCTGGGGTAAAAAGCGGTCCCCCGACGGTTTCTTCCCTTTGCTCCGTATTGGTCATAAGTCTTTCGATCTTCGGGTCTCGTGCTCCGAGGACTTCAACCCACACTCCTGGCATGCTCCCTGACACGTTTTCCGGAGGTATAGGTCGGGAAGCGAGCTCGTTGGAGGGAGAACTGTGGTGCGACCCAAAACGGTCCAAAAGATGGCCGAAGCTTCCAACGAGTGGCGAACGCTCGTCCGGTGTCAGAAACCACTGGAAATGCACTTGCAGCGAAGGAAACGGGCTGAGCTCGAGGACTTCCGGTGCTCGTCCCAAGAAAACGCGAGCGGGAATGCCCCGGACTCAGTTTTCTCGTCCTGGGGTAAAAAGCGGTCCCCCGACGGTTTCTTCCCTTTGCTCCGTATTGGTCATAAGTCTTTCGATCTTCGGGTCTCGTGCTCCGAGGACTTCAACCCACACTCCTGGCATGCTCCCTGACACGTTTTCCGGAGGTATAGGTCGGGAAGCGAGCTCGTTGGAGGGAGAACTGTGGTGCGACCCAAAACGGTCCAAAAGATGGCCGAAGCTTCCAACGAGTGGCGAACGCTCGTCCGGTGTCAGAAACCACTGGAAATGCACTTGCAGCGAAGGAAACGGGCTGAGCTCGAGGACTTCCGGTGCTCGTTCCAAGAAAACGCGAGCGGGAATGCCCCGGACTCAGTTTTCTCGTCCTGGGGTAAAAAGCGGTCCCCCGACGGTTTCTTCCCTTTGCTCCGTATTGGTCATAAGTCTTTCGATCTTCGGGTCTCGTGCTCCGAGGACTTCAACCCACACTCCTGGCATGCTCCCCGACACGTTTTCCGGAGGTATAGGTCGGGAAGCGAGCTCGTTGGAGGGAGAACTGTGGTGCGACCCAAAACGGTCCAAAAGATGGCCGAAGCTTCCAACGAGTGGCGAACGCTCGTCCGGTGTCAGAAACCACTGGAAATGCACTTGCATCGAAGGAAACGGGCTGAGCTCGAGGACTTCCGGTGCTCGTCCCAAGAAAACGCGAGCGGGAATGCCCCGGACTCAGTTTTCTCGTCCTGGGGTAAAAAGCGGTCCCCCGACGGTTTCTTCCCTTTGCTCCGTATTGGTCATAAGTCTTTCGATCTTCGGGTCTCGTGCTCCGAGGACTTCAACCCACACTCCTGGCATGCTCCCCGACACGTTTTCCGGAGGTAGAGGTCGGGAAGCGAGCTCGTTGGAGGGAGAACTGTGGTGCGACCCAAAACGGTCCAAAAGATGGCCGAAGCTTCCAACGAGTGGCGAACGCTCGTCCGGTGTCAGAAACCACTGGAAATGCACTTGCAGCAAAGGAAACGGGCTGAGCTCGAGGACTTCCGGTGCTCGTCCCAAGAAAACGCGAGCGGGAATGCCCCGTACTCAGTTTTCTCGTCCTGGGGTAAAAAGCGGTCCCCCGACGGTTTCTTCCCTTTCCTCCGTATTGGTCATAAGTCTTTCGATCTTCGGGTCTCGTGCTCCGAGGACTTCAACCCACACTCCTGGCATGCTCCCTGACACGTTGTCCGGAGGTATAGGTCGGGAAGCGAGCTCGTTGGAGGGAGAACTGTGGTGCGACCCAAAACGGTCCAAAAGATGGCCGAAGCTTCCAACGAGTGGCGAACGCTCGTCCGGTGTCAGAAACCACTGGAAATGCACTTGCAGCGAAGGAAACGGGCTGAGCTCGAGGACTTCCGGTGCTCGTCCCAAGAAAACGCGAGCGGGAATGCCCCGGACTCAGTTTTCTCGTCCTGGGGTAAAAAGCGGTCCCCCGACGGTTTCTTCCCTTTGCTCCGTATTGGTCATAAGTCTTTCGATCTTCGGGTCTCGTGCTCCGAGGACTTCAACCCACACTCCTGGCATGCTCCCTGACACGTTTTCCGGAGGTATAGGTCGGGAAGCGAGCTCGTTGGAGGGAGAACTGTGGTGCGACCCAAAACGGTCCAAAAGATGGCCGAAGCTTCCAACGAGTGGCGAACGCTCGTCCGGTGTCAGAAACCACTGGAAATGCACTTGCAGCGAAGGAAACGGGCTGAGCTCGAGGACTTCCGGTGCTCGTCCCATGAAAACGCGAGCGGGAATGCCCCGGACTCAGTTTTCTCGTCCTGGGGTAAAAAGCGGTCCCCCGACGGTTTCTTCCCTTTGCTCCGTATTGGTCATAAGTCTTTCGATCTTCGGGTCTCGTGCTCCGAGGACTTCAACCCACACTCCTGGCATGCTCCCTGACACGTTTTCCGGAGGTATAGGTCGGGAAGCGAGCTCGTTGGAGGGAGAACTGTGGTGCGACCCAAAACGGTCCAAAAGATGGCCGAAGCTTCCAACGAGTGGCGAACGCTCGTCCGGTGTCAGAAACCACTGGAAATGCACTTGCAGCGAAGGAAACGGGCTGAGCTCGAGGACTTTCGGTGCTCGTCCCAAGAAAACGCGAGCGGGAATGCCCCGGACTCAGTTTTCTCGTCCTGGGGTAAAAAGCGGTCCCCCGACGGTTTCTTCCCTTTGCTCCGTATTGGTCATAAGTCTTTCGATCTTCGGGTCTCGTGCTCCGAGGACTTCAACCCACACTCCTGGCATGCTCCCTGACACGTTTTCCGGAGGTATAGGTCGGGAAGCGAGCTCGTTGGAGGGAGAACTGTGGTGCGACCCAAAACGGTCCAAAAGATGGCCGAAGCTTCCAACGAGTGGCGAACGCTCGTCCGGTGTCAGAAACCACTGGAAATGCACTTGCAGCGAAGGAAACGGGCTGAGCTCGAGGACTTCCGGTGCTCGTCCCAAGAAAACGCGAGCGGGAATGCCCCGGACTCAGTTTTCTCGTCCTGGGGTAAAAAGCGGTCCCCCGACGGTTTCTTCCCTTTGCTCCGTATTGGTCATAAGTCTTTCGATCTTCGGGTCTCGTGCTCCGAGGACTTCAACCCACACTCCTGACATGCTCCCTGACACGTTTTCCGGAGGTATAGGTCGGGAAGCGAGCTCGTTGGAGGGAGAACTGTGGTGCGACCCAAAACGGTCCAAAAGATGGCCGAAGCTTCCAACGAGTGGCGAACGCTCGTCCGGTGTCAGAAACCACTGGAAATGCACTTGCAGCGAAGGAAACGGGCTGAGCTCGAGGACTTCCGGTGCTCGTCCCAAGAAAACGCGAGCGGGAATGCCCCGGACTCAGTTTTCTCGTCCTGGGGTAAAAAGCGGTCCCCCGACGGTTTCTTCCCTTTGCTCCGTATTGGTCATAAGTCTTTCGATCTTCGGGTCTCGTGCTCCGAGGACTTCAACCCACACTCCTGGCATGCTCCCTGACACGTTTTCCGGAGGTATAGGTCGGGAAGCGAGCTCGTTGGAGGGAGAACTGTGGTGCGACCCAAAACGGTCCAAAAGATGGCCGAAGCTTCCAACGAGTGGCGAACGCTCGTCCGGTGTCAGAAACCACTGGAAATGCACTTGCAGCGAAGGAAACGGGCTGAGCTCGAGGACTTCCGGTGCTCGTCCCAAGAAAACGCGAGCGGGAATGCCCCGGACTCAGTTTTCTCGTCCTGGGGTAAAAAGCGGTCCCCCGACGGTTTCTTCCCTTTGCTCCGTATTGGTCATAAGTCTTTCGATCTTCGGGTCTCGTGCTCCGAGGACTTCAACCCACACTCCTGGCATGCTCCCTGACACGTTTTCCGGAGGTATAGGTCGGGAAGCGAGCTCGTTGGAGGGAGAACTGTGGTGCGACCCAAAACGGTCCAAAAGATGGCCGAAGCTTCCAACGAGTGGCGAACGCTCGTCCGGTGTCAGAAACCACTGGAAATGCACTTGCAGCGAAGGAAACGGGCTGAGCTCGAGGACTTCCGGTGCTCGTCCCAAGAAAACGCGAGCGGGAATGCCCCGGACTCAGTTTTCTCGTCCTGGGGTAAAAAGCGGTCCCCCGACGGTTTCTTCCCTTTGCTCCGTATTGGTCATAAGTCTTTCGATCTTCGGGTCTCGTGCTCCGAGGACTTCAACCCACACTCCTGGCATGCTCCCTGACACGTTTTCCGGAGGTATAGGTCGGGAAGCGAGCTCGTTGGAGGGAGAACTGTGGTGCGACCCAAAACGGTCCAAAAGATGGCCGAAGCTTCCAACGAGTGGCGAACGCTCGTCCGGTGTCAGAAACCACTGGAAATGCACTTGCAGCGAAGGAAACGGGCTGAGCTCGAGGACTTCCGGTGCTCGTCCCAAGAAAACGCGAGCGGGAATGCCCCGGACTCAGTTTTCTCGTCCTGGGGTAAAAAGCGGTCCCCCGACGGTTTCTTCCCTTTGCTCCGTATTGGTCATAAGTCTTTCGATCTTCGGGTCTCGTGCTCCGAGGACTTCAACCCACACTCCTGGCATGCTCCCTGACACGTTTTCCGGAGGTATAGGTCGGGAAGCGAGCTCGTTGGAGGGAGAACTGTGGTGCGACCCAAAACGGTCCAAAAGATGGCCGAAGCTTCCAACGAGTGGCGAACGCTCGTCCGGTGTCAGAAACCACTGGAAATGCACTTGCAGCGAAGGAAACGGGCTGAGCTCGAGGACTTCCGGTGCTCGTCCCAAGAAAAAGCGAGCGAGAATGCCCCGGACTCAGTTTTCTCGTCCTGGGGTAAAAAGCGGTCCCCCGACGGTTTCTTCCCTTTGCTCCGTATTGGTCATAAGTCTTTCGATCTTCGGGTCTCGTGCTCCGAGGACTTCAACCCACACTCCTGGCATGCTCCCTGACACGTTTTCCGGAGGTATAGGTCGGGAAGCGAGCTCGTTGGAGGGAGAACTGTGGTGCGATCCAAAACGGTCCAAAAGATGGCCGAAGCTTCCAACGAGTGGCGAACGCTCGTCCGGTGTCAGAAACCACTGGAAATGCACTTGCAGCGAAGGAAACGGGCTGAGCTCGAGGACTTCCGGTGCTCGTCCCAAGAAAACGCGAGCGGGAATGCCCCGGACTCAGTTTTCTCGTCCTGGGGTAAAAAGCGGTCCCCCGACGGTTTCTTCCCTTTGCTCCGTATTGGTCATAAGTCTTTCGATCTTCGGGTCTCGTGCTCCGAGGACTTCAACCCACACTCCTGGCATGCTCCCTGACACGTTTTCCGGAGGTATAGGTCGGGAAGCGAGCTCGTTGGAGGGAGAACTGTGGTGCGACCCAAAACGGTCCAAAAGATGGCCGAAGCTTCCAACGAGTGGCGAACGCTCGTCCGGTGTCAGAAACCACTGGAAATGCACTTGCATCGAAGGAAACGGGCTGAGCTCGAGGACTTCCGGTGCTCGTCCCAAGAAAACGCGAGCGGGAATGCCCCGGACTCAGTTTTCTCGTCCTGGGGTAAAAAGCGGTCCCCCGACGGTTTCTTCCCTTTGCTCCGTATTGGTCATAAGTCTTTCGATCTTCGGGTCTCGTGCTCCGAGGACTTCAACCCACACTTCTGGCATGCTCCCTGACACGTTTTCCGGAGGTATAGGTCGGGAAGCGAGCTCGTTGGAGGGAGAACTGTGGTGCGACCCAAAACGGTCCAAAAGATGGCCGAAGCTTCCAACGAGTGGCGAACGCTCGTCCGGTGTCAGAAACCACTGGAAATGCACTTGCAGCGAAGGAAACGGGCTGAGCTCGAGGACTTCCGGTGCTCGTCCCAAGAAAACGCGAGCGGGAATGCCCCGGACTCAGTTTTCTCGTCCTGGGGTAAAAAGCGGTCCCCCGACGGTTTCTTCCCTTTGCTCCGTATTGGTCATAAGTCTTTCGATCTTCGGGTCTCGTGCTCCGAGGACTTCAACCCACACTCCTGGCATGCTCCCTGACACGTTTTCCGGAGGTATAGGTCGGGAAGCGAGCTCGTTGGAGGGAGAACTGTGGTGCGACCCAAAACGGTCCAAAAGATGGCCGAAGCTTCCAACGAGTGGCGAACGCTCGTCCGGTGTCAGAAACCACTGGAAATGCACTTGCAGCGAAGGAAACGGGCTGAGCTCGAGGACTTCCGGTGCTCGTCCCAAGAAAACGCGAGCGGGAATGCCCCGGACTCAGTTTTCTCGTCCTGGGGTAAAAAGCGGTCCCCCGACGGTTTCTTCCCTTTGCTCCGTATTGGTCATAAGTCTTTCGATCTTCGGGTCTCGTGCTCCGAGGACTTCAACCCACACTCCTGGCATGCTCCCTGACACGTTTTCCGGAGGTATAGGTCGGGAAGCGAGCTCGTTGGAGGGAGAACTGTGGTGCGACCCAAAACGGTCCAAAAGATGGCCGAAGCTTCCAACGAGTGGCGAACGCTCGTCCGGTGTCAGAAACCACTGGAAATGCACTTGCAGCGAAGGAAACGGGCTGAGCTCGAGGACTTCCGGTGCTCGTCCCAAGAAAACGCGAGCGGGAATGCCCCGGACTCAGTTTTCTCGTCCTGGGGTAAAAAGCGGTCCCCCGACGGTTTCTTCCCTTTGCTCCGTATTGGTCATAAGTCTTTCGATCTTCGGGTCTCGTGCTCCGAGGACTTCAACCCACACTCCTGGCATGCTCCCTGACACGTTTTCCGGAGGTATAGGTCGGGAAGCGAGCTCGTTGGAGGGAGAACTGTGGTGCGACCCAAAACGGTCCAAAAGATGGCCGAAGCTTCCAACGAGTGGCGAACGCTCGTCCGGTGTCAGAAACCACTGGAAATGCACTTGCAGCGAAGGAAACGGGCTGAGCTCGAGGACTTCCGGTGCTCGTCCCAAGAAAACGCGAGCGGGAATGCCCCGGACTCAGTTTTCTCGTCCTGGGGTAAAAAGCGGTCCCCCGACGGTTTCTTCCCTTTGCTCCGTATTGGTCATAAGTCTTTCGATCTTCGGGTCTCGTGCTCCGAGGACTTCAACCCACACTCCTGGCATGCTCCCCGACACGTTTTCCGGAGGTATAGGTCGGGAAGCGAGCTCGTTGGAGGGAGAACTGTGGTGCGACCCAAAACGGTCCAAAAGATGGCCGAAGCTTCCAACGAGTGGCGAACGCTCGTCCGGTGTCAGAAACCACTGGAAATGCACTTGCAGCGAAGGAAACGGGCTGAGCTCGAGGACTTCCGGTGCTCGTCCCATGAAAACGCGAGCGGGAATGCCCCGGACTCAGTTTTCTCGTCCTGGGGTAAAAAGCGGTCCCCCGACGGTTTCTTCCCTTTGCTCCGTATTGGTCATAAGTCTTTCGATCTTCGGATCTCGTGCTCCGAGGACTTCAACCCACACTCCTGGCATGCTCCCTGACACGTTTTCCGCAGGTATAGGTCGGGAAGCGAGCTCGTTGGAGGGAGAACTGTGGTGCGACCCAAAACGGTCCAAAAGATGGCCGAAGCTTCCAACGAGTGGCGAACGCTCGTCCGGTGTCAGAAACCACTGGAAATGCACTTGCAGCGAAGGAAACGGGCTGAGCTCGAGGACTTCCGGTGCTCGTCCCAAGAAAACGCGAGCGGGAATGCCCCGGACTCAGTTTTCTCGTCCTAGGGTAAAAAGCGGTCCCCCGACGGTTTCTTCCCTTTGCTCCGTATTGGTCATAAGTCTTTCGATCTTCGGGTCTCGTGCTCCGAGGACTTCAACCCACACTCCTGGCATGCTCCCCGACACGTTTTCCGGAGGTATAGGTCGGGAAGCGAGCTCGTTGGAGGGAGAACTGTGGTGCGACCCAAAACGGTCCAAAAGATGGCCGAAGCTTCCAACGAGTGGCGAACGCTCGTCCGGTGTCAGAAACCACTGGAAATGCACTTGCAGCGAAGGAAACGGGCTGAGCTCGAGGACTTCCGGTGCTCGTCCCAAGAAAACGCGAGCGGGAATGCCCCGGACTCAGTTTTCTCGTCCTGGGGTAAAAAGCGGTCCCCCGACGGTTTCTTCCCTTTGCTCCGTATTGGTCATAAGTCTTTCGATCTTCGGGTCTCGTGCTCCGAGGACTTCAACCCACACTCCTGGCATGCTCCCTGACACGTTGTCCGGAGGTATAGGTCGGGAAGCGAGCTCGTTGGAGGGAGAACTGTGGTGCGACCCAAAACGGTCCAAAAGATGGCCGAAGCTTCCAACGAGTGGCGAACGCTCGTCCGGTGTCAGAAACCACTGGAAATGCACTTGCAGCGAAGGAAACGGGCTGAGCTCGAGGACTTCCGGTGCTCGTCCCAAGAAAACGCGAGCGGGAATGCCCCGGACTCAGTTTTCTCGTCCTGGGGTAAAAAGCGGTCCCCCGACGAATTCTTCCCTTTGCTCCGTATTGGTCATAAGTCTTTCGATCTTCGGGTCTCGTGCTCCGAGGACTTCAACCCACACTCCTGGCATGCTCCCTGACACGTTTTCCGGAGGTATAGGTCGGGAAGCGAGCTCGTTGGAGGGAGAACTGTGGTGCGACCCAAAACGGTCCAAAAGATGGCCGAAGCTTCCAACGAGTGGCGAACGCTCGTCCGGTGTCAGAAACCACTGGAAATGCACTTGCAGCGAAGGAAACGGGCTGAGCTCGAGGACTTCCGGTGCTCGTCCCATGAAAACGCGAGCGGGAATGCCCCGGACTCAGTTTTCTCGTCCTGGGGTAAAAAGCGGTCCCCCGACGGTTTCTTCCCTTTGCTCCGTATTGGTCATAAGTCTTTCGATCTTCGGATCTCGTGCTCCGAGGACTTCAACCCACACTCCTGGCATGCTCCCTGACACGTTTTCCGCAGGTATAGGTCGGGAAGCGAGCTCGTTGGAGGGAGAACTGTGGTGCGACCCAAAACGGTCCAAAAGATGGCCGAAGCTTCCAACGAGTGGCGAACGCTCGTCCGGTGTCAGAAACCACTGGAAATGCACTTGCAGCGAAGGAAACGGGCTGAGCTCGAGGACTTCCGGTGCTCGTCTCAAGAAAACGCGAGCGGGAATGCCCCGGACTCAGTTTTCTCGTCCTAGGGTAAAAAGCGGTCCCCCGACGGTTTCTTCCCTTTGCTCCGTATTGGTCATAAGTCTTTCGATCTTCGGGTCTCGTGCTCCGAGGACTTCAACCCACACTCCTGGCATGCTCCCCGACACGTTTTCCGGAGGTATAGGTCGGGAAGCGAGCTCGTTGGAGGGAGAACTGTGGTGCGACCCAAAACGGTCCAAAAGATGGCCGAAGCTTCCAACGAGTGGCGAACGCTCGTCCGGTGTCAGAAACCACTGGAAATGCACTTGCAGCGAAGGAAACGGGCTGAGCTCGAGGACTTCCGGTGCTCGTCCGAAGAAAACGCGAGCGGGAATGCCCCGGACTCAGTTTTCTCGTCCTGGGGTAAAAAGCGGTCCCCCGACGGTTTCTTCCCTTTGCTCCGTATTGGTCATAAGTCTTTCGATCTTCGGGTCTCGTGCTCCGAGGACTTCAACCCACACTCCTGGCATGCTCCCTGACACGTTGTCCGGAGGTATAGGTCGGGAAGCGAGCTCGTTGGAGGGAGAACTGTGGTGCGACCCAAAACGGTCCAAAAGATGGCCGAAGCTTCCAACGAGTGGCGAACGCTCGTCCGGTGTCAGAAACCACTGGAAATGCACTTGCAGCGAAGGAAACGGGCTGAGCTCGAGGACTTCCGGTGCTCGTCCCAAGAAAACGCGAGCGGGAATGCCCCGGACTCAGTTTTCTCGTCCTGGGGTAAAAAGCGGTCCCCCGACGAATTCTTCCCTTTGCTCCGTATTGGTCATAAGTCTTTCGATCTTCGGGTCTCGTGCTCCGAGGACTTCAACCCACACTCCTGGCATGCTCCCTGACACGTTTTCCGGAGGTATAGGTCGGGAAGCGAGCTCGTTGGAGGGAGAACTGTGGTGCGACCCAAAACGGTCCAAAAGATGGCCGAAGCTTCCAACGAGTGGCGAACGCTCGTCCGGTGTCAGAAACCACTGGAAATGCACTTGCAGCGAAGGAAACGGGCTGAGCTCGAGGACTTCCGGTGCTCGTCCCATGAAAACGCGAGCGGGAATGCCCCGGACTCAGTTTTCTCGTCCTGGGGTAAAAAGCGGTCCCCCGACGGTTTCTTCCCTTTGCTCCGTATTGGTCATAAGTCTTTCGATCTTCGGATCTCGTGCTCCGAGGACTTCAACCCACACTCCTGGCATGCTCCCTGACACGTTTTCCGCAGGTATAGGTCGGGAAGCGAGCTCGTTGGAGGGAGAACTGTGGTGCGACCCAAAACGGTCCAAAAGATGGCCGAAGCTTCCAACGAGTGGCGAACGCTCGTCCGGTGTCAGAAACCACTGGAAATGCACTTGCAGCGAAGGAAACGGGCTGAGCTCGAGGACTTCCGGTGCTCGTCCCAAGAAAACGCGAGCGGGAATGCCCCGGACTCAGTTTTCTCGTCCTAGGGTAAAAAGCGGTCCCCCGACGGTTTCTTCCCTTTGCTCCGTATTGGTCATAAGTCTTTCGATCTTCGGGTCTCGTGCTCCGAGGACTTCAACCCACACTCCTGGCATGCTCCCCGACACGTTTTCCGGAGGTATAGGTCGGGAAGCGAGCTCGTTGGAGGGAGAACTGTGGTGCGACCCAAAACGGTCCAAAAGATGGCCGAAGCTTCCAACGAGTGGCGAACGCTCGTCCGGTGTCAGAAACCACTGGAAATGCACTTGCAGCGAAGGAAACGGGCTGAGCTCGAGGACTTCCGGTGCTCGTCCCAAGAAAACGCGAGCGGGAATGCCCCGGACTCAGTTTTCTCGTCCTGGGGTAAAAAGCGGTCCCCCGACGGTTTCTTCCCTTTGCTCCGTATTGGTCATAAGTCTTTCGATCTTCGGGTCTCGTGCTCCGAGGACTTCAACCCACACTCCTGGCATGCTCCCCGACACGTTTTCCGGAGGTAGAGGTCGGGAAGCGAGCTCGTTGGAGGGAGAACTGTGGTGCGACCCAAAACGGTCCAAAAGATGGCCGAAGCTTCCAACGAGTGGCGAACGCTCGTCCGGTGTCAGAAACCACTGGAAATGCACTTGCAGCGAAGGAAACGGGCTGAGCTCGAGGACTTCCGGTGCTCGTCCCAAGAAAACGCGAGCGGGAATGCCCCGGACTCAGTTTTCTCGTCCTGGGGTAAAAAGCGGTCCCCCGACGGTTTCTTCCCTTTGCTCCGTATTGGTCATAAGTCTTTCGATCTTCGGGTCTCGTGCTCCGAGGACTTCAACCCACACTCCTGGCATGCTCCCTGACACGTTTTCCGGAGGTATAGGTCGGGAAGCGAGCTCGTTGGAGGGAGAACTGTGGTGCGACCCAAAACGGTCCAAAAGATGGCCGAAGCTTCCAACGAGTGGCGAACGCTCGTCCGGTGTCAGAAACCACTGGAAATGCACTTGCAGCGAAGGAAACGGGCTGAGCTCGAGGACTTCCGGTGCTCGTCCCAAGAAAACGCGAGCGGGAATGCCCCGGACTCAGTTTTCTCGTCCTGGGGTAAAAAGCGGTCCCCCGACGGTTTCTTCCCTTTGCTCCGTATTGGTCATAAGTCTTTCGATCTTCGGGTCTCGTGCTCCGAGGACTTCAACCCACACTCCTGGCATGCTCCCTGACACGTTTTCCGGAGGTATAGGTCGGGAAGCGAGCTCGTTGGAGGGAGAACTGTGGTGCGACCCAAAACGGTCCAAAAGATGGCCGAAGCTTCCAACGAGTGGCGAACGCTCGTCCGGTGTCAGAAACCACTGGAAATGCACTTGCAGCGAAGGAAACGGGCTGAGCTCGAGGACTTCCGGTGCTCGTCCCATGAAAACGCGAGCGGGAATGCCCCGGACTCAGTTTTCTCGTCCTGGGGTAAAAAGCGGTCCCCCGACGGTTTCTTCCCTTTGCTCCGTATTGGTCATAAGTCTTTCGATCTTCGGATCTCGTGCTCCGAGGACTTCAACCCACACTCCTGGCATGCTCCCTGACACGTTTTCCGCAGGTATAGGTCGGGAAGCGAGCTCGTTGGAGGGAGAACTGTGGTGCGACCCAAAACGGTCCAAAAGATGGCCGAAGCTTCCAACGAGTGGCGAACGCTCGTCCGGTGTCAGAAACCACTGGAAATGCACTTGCAGCGAAGGAAACGGGCTGAGCTCGAGGACTTCCGGTGCTCGTCCCAAGAAAACGCGAGCGGGAATGCCCCGGACTCAGTTTTCTCGTCCTGGGGTAAAAAGCGGTCCCCCGACGGTTTCTTCCCTTTGCTCCGTATTGGTCATAAGTCTTTCGATCTTCGGGTCTCGTTCTCCGAGGACTTCAACCCACACTCCTGGCATGCTCCCTGACACGTTTTCCGGAGGTATAGGTCGGGAAGCGAGCTCGTTGGAGAGAGAACTGTGGTGCGACCCAAAACGGTCCAAAAGATGGCCGAAGCTTCCAACGAGTGGCGAACGCTCGTCCGGTGTCAGAAACCAAAGGAAATGCACTTGCAGCGAAGGAAACGGGCTGAGCTCGAGGACTTCCGGTGCTCGTCCAAAGAAAACGCGAGCGGGAATGCCCCGGACTCAGTTTTCTCGTCCTGGGGTAAAAAGCGGTCCCCCGACGGTTTCTTCCCTTTGCTCCGTATTGGTCATAAGTCTTTCGATCTTCGGGTCTCGTGCTCCGAGGACTTCAACCCACACTCCTGGCATGCTCCCTGACACGTTTTCCGGAGGTATAGGTCGGGAAGCGAGCTCGTTGGAGGGAGAACTGTGGTGCGACCCAAAACGGTCCAAAAGATGGCCGAAGCTTCCAACGAGTGGCGAACGCTCGTCCGGTGTCAGAAACCACTGGAAATGCACTTGCAGCGAAGGAAACGGGCTGAGCTCGAGGACTTCCGGTGCTCGTCCCAAGAAAACGCGAGCGGGAATGCCCCGGACTCAGTTTTCTCGTCCTGGGGTAAAAAGCGGTCCCCCGACGGTTTCTTCCCTTTGCTCCGTATTGGTCATAAGTCTTTCGATCTTCGGGTCTCGTGCTCCGAGGACTTCAACCCACACTCCTGGCATGCTCCCTGACACATTTTCCGGACGTATAGGTCGGGAAGCGAGCTCGTTGGAGGGAGAACTGTGGTGCGACCCAAAACGGTCCAAAAGATGGCCGAAGCTTCCAACGACTGGCGAACGCTCGTCCGGTGTCAGAAACCACTGGAAATGCACTTGCAGCGAAGGAAACGGGCTGAGCTCGAGGACTTCCGGTGCTCGTCCCAAGAAAACGCGAGCGGGAATGCCCCGGACTCAGTTTTCTCATCATGGGGTAAAAAGCGGTCCGCCGACGGTTTCTTCCCTTTGCTCCGTATTGGTCATAAGTCTTTCGATCTTCGGGTCTCGTGCTCCGAGGACTTCAACCCACACTCCTGGCATGCTCCCTGACACGTTTTCCGGAGGTATAGGTCGGGAAGCGAGCTCGTTGGAGGGAGAACTGTGGTGCGACCCAAAACGGTCCAAAAGATGGCCGAAGCTTCCAACGAGTGGCGAACGCTCGTCCGGTGTCAGAAACCACTGGAAATGCACTTGCAGCGAAGGAAACGGGCTGAGCTCGAGGACTTCCGGTGCTCGTCCCATGAAAACGCGAGCGGGAATGCCCCGGACTCAGTTTTCTCGTCCTGGGGTAAAAAGCGGTCCCCCGACGGTTTCTTCCCTTTGCTCCGTATTGGTCATAAGTCTTTCGATCTTCGGATCTCGTGCTCCGAGGACTTCAACCCACACTCCTGGCATGCTCCCTGACACGTTTTCCGCAGGTATAGGTCGGGAAGCGAGCTCGTTGGAGGGAGAACTGTGGTGCGACCCAAAACGGTCCAAAAGATGGCCGAAGCTTCCAACGAGTGGCGAACGCTCGTCCGGTGTCAGAAACCACTGGAAATGCACTTGCAGCGAAGGAAACGGGCTGAGCTCGAGGACTTCCGGTGCTCGTCCCAAGAAAACGCGAGCGGGAATGCCCCGGACTCAGTTTTCTCGTCCTAGGGTAAAAAGCGGTCCCCCGACGGTTTCTTCCCTTTGCTCCGTATTGGTCATAAGACTTTCGATCTTCGGGTCTCGTGCTCCGAGGACTTCAACCCACACTCCTGGCATGCTCCCCGACACGTTTTCCGGAGGTATAGGTCGGGAAGCGAGCTCGTTGGAGGGAGAACTGTGGTGCGACCCAAAACGGTCCAAAAGATGGCCGAAGCTTCCAACGAGTGGCGAACGCTCGTCCGGTGTCAGAAACCACTGGAAATGCACTTGCAGCGAAGGAAACGGGCTGAGCTCGAGGACTTCCGGTGCTCGTCCCAAGAAAACGCGAGCGGGAATGCCCCGGACTCAGTTTTCTCGTCCTGGGGTAAAAAGCGGTCCCCCGACGGTTTCTTCCCTTTGCTCCGTATTGGTCATAAGTCTTTCGATCTTCGGGTCTCGTGCTCCGAGGACTTCAACCCACACTCCTGGCATGCTCCCCGACACGTTTTCCGGAGGTAGAGGTCGGGAAGCGAGCTCGTTGGAGGGAGAACTGTGGTGCGACCCAAAACGGTCCAAAAGATGGCCGAAGCTTCCAACGAGTGGCGAACGCTCGTCCGGTGTCAGAAACCACTGGAAATGCACTTGCAGCGAAGGAAACGGGCTGAGCTCGAGGACTTCCGGTGCTCGTCCCAAGAAAACGCGAGCGGGAATGCCCCGGACTCAGTTTTCTCGTCCTGGGGTAAAAAGCGGTCCCCCGACGGTTTCTTCCCTTTGCTCCGTATTGGTCATAAGTCTTTCGATCTTCGGGTCTCGTGCTCCGAGGACTTCAACCCACACTCCTGGCATGCTCCCTGACACGTTTTCCGGAGGTATAGGTCGGGAAGCGAGCTCGTTGGAGGGAGAACTGTGGTGCGACCCAAAACGGTCCAAAAGATGGCCGAAGCTTCCAACGAGTGGCGAACGCTCGTCCGGTGTCAGAAACCACTGGAAATGCACTTGCAGCGAAGGAAACGGGCTGAGCTCGAGGACTTCCGGTGCTCGTCCCAAGAAAACGCGAGCGGGAATGCCCCGGACTCAGTTTTCTCGTCCTGGGGTAAAAAGCGGTCCCCCGACGGTTTCTTCCCTTTGCTCCGTATTGGTCATAAGTCTTTCGATCTTCGGGTCTCGTGCTCCGAGGACTTCAACCCACACTCCTGGCATGCTCCCTGACACGTTTTCCGGAGGTATAGGTCGGGAAGCGAGCTCGTTGGAGGGAGAACTGTGGTGCGACCCAAAACGGTCCAAAAGATGGCCGAAGCTTCCAACGAGTGGCGAACGCTCGTCCGGTGTCAGAAACCACTGGAAATGCACTTGCAGCGAAGGAAACGGGCTGAGCTCGAGGACTTCCGGTGCTCGTCCCATGAAAACGCGAGCGGGAATGCCCCGGACTCAGTTTTCTCGTCCTGGGGTAAAAAGCGGTCCCCCGACGGTTTCTTCCCTTTGCTCCGTATTGGTCATAAGTCTTTCGATCTTCGGATCTCGTGCTCCGAGGACTTCAACCCACACTCCTGGCATGCTCCCTGACACGTTTTCCGCAGGTATAGGTCGGGAAGCGAGCTCGTTGGAGGGAGAACTGTGGTGCGACCCAAAACGGTCCAAAAGATGGCCGAAGCGAAGGAAACGGGCTGAGCTCGAGGACTTCCGGTGCTCGTCCCAAGAAAACGCGAGCGGGAATGCCCCGGACTCAGTTTTCTCGTCCTGGGGTAAAAAGCGGTCCCCCGACGGTTTCTTCCCTTTGCTCCGTATTGGTCATAAGTCTTTCGATCTTCGGGTCTCGTGCTCCGAGGACTTCAACCCACACTCCTGGCATGCTCCCTGACACGTTTTCCGGACGTATAGGTCGGGAAGCGAGCTCGTTGGAGGGAGAACTGTGGTGCGACCCAAAACGGTCCAAAAGATGGCCGAAGCTTCCAACGAGTGGCGAACGCTCGTCCGGTGTCAGAAACCACTGGAAATGCACTTGCAGCGAAGGAAACGGGCTGAGCTCGAGGACTTCCGGTGCTCGTCCCAAGAAAACGCGAGCGGGAATGCCCCGGACTCAGTTTTCTCATCATGGGGTAAAAAGCGGTCCGCCGACGGTTTCTTCCCTTTGCTCCGTATTGGTCATAAGTCTTTCGATCTTCGGGTCTCGTGCTCCGAGGACTTCAACCCACACTCCTGGCATGCTCCCTGACACGTTTTCCGGACGTATAGGTCGGGAAGCGAGCTCGTTGGAGGGAGAACTGTGGTGCGACCCAAAACATTCCAAAAGATGGCCGAAGCTTCCAACGAGTGGCGAACGCTCGTCCGGTGTCAGAAACCACTGGAAATGCACTTGCAGCGAAGGAAACGGGCTGAGCTCGAGGACTTCCGGTGCTCGTCCCAAGAAAACGCGAGCGGGAATGCCCCGGACTCAGTTTTCTCGTCCTGGGGTAAAAAGCGGTCCCCCGACGGTTTCTTCCCTTTGCTCCGTATTGGTCATAAGTCTTTCGATCTTCGGGTCTCGTGCTCCGAGGACTTCAACCCACACTCCTGGCATGCTCCCTGACACGTTTTCCGGAGGTATAAGTCGGGAAGCGAGCTCGTTTGAGGGAGAACTGTGGTGCGACCCAAAACGGTCCAAAAGATGGCCGAAGCTTCCAACGAGTGGCGAACGCTCGTCCGGTGTCAGAAACCACTGGAAATGCACTTGCAGCGAAGGAAACGGGCTGAGCTCGAGGACTTCCGGTGCTCGTCCCAAGAAAACGCGAGCGGGAATGCCCCGGACTCAGTTTTCTCGTCCTGGGGTAAAAAGCGGTCCCCCGACGGTTTCTTCCCTTTGCTCCGTATTGGTCATAAGTCTTTCGATCTTCGGGTCTCGTGCTCCGAGGACTTCAACCCACACTCCTGGCATGCTCCCTGACACGTTTTCCGGAGGTATAGGTCGGGAAGCGAGCTCGTTGGAGGGAGAACTGTGGTGCGACCCAAAACGGTCCAAAAGATGGCCGAAGCTTCCAACGAGTGGCGAACGCTCGTCCGGTGTCAGAAATCACTGGAAATGCACTTGCAGCGAAGGAAACGGGCTGAGCTCGAGGACTTCCGGTGCTCGTCCCAAGAAAACGCGAGCGGGAATGCCCCGGACTCAGTTTTCTCGTCCTGGGGTAAAAAGCGGTCCCCCGACGGTTTCTTCCCTTTGCTCCGTATTGGTCATAAGTCTTTCGATCTTCGGGTCTCGTGCTCCGAGGACTTCAACCCACACTCCTGGCATGCTCCCTGACACGTTTTCCGGACGTATAGGTCGGGAAGCGAGCTCGTTGGAGGGAGAACTGTGGTGCGACCCAAAACGGTCCAAAAGATGGCCGAAGCTTCCAACGACTGGCGAACGCTCGTCCGGTGTCAGAAACCACTGGAAATGCACTTGCAGCGAAGGAAACGGGCTGAGCTCGAGGACTTCCGGTGCTCGTCCCAAGAAAACGCGAGCGGGAATGCCCCGGACTCAGTTTTCTCATCATGGGGTAAAAAGCGGTCCGCCGACGGTTTCTTCCCTTTGCTCCGTATTGGTCATAAGTCTTTCGATCTTCGGGTCTCGTGCTCCGAGGACTTCAACCCACACTCCTGGCATGCTCCCTGACACGTTTTCCGGACGTATAGGTCGGGAAGCGAGCTCGTTGGAGGGAGAACTGTGGTGCGACCCAAAACATTCCAAAAGATGGCCGAAGCTTCCAACGAGTGGCGAACGCTCGTCCGGTGTCAGAAACCACTGGAAATGCACTTGCAGCGAAGGAAACGGGCTGAGCTCGAGGACTTCCGGTGCTCGTCCCAAGAAAACGCGAGCGGGAATGCCCCGGACTCAGTTTTCTCGTCCTGGGGTAAAAAGCGGTCCCCCGACGGTTTCTTCCCTTTGCTCCGTATTGGTCATAAGTCTTTCGATCTTCGGGTCTCGTGCTCCGAGGACTTCAACCCACACTCCTGGCATGCTCCCTGACACGTTTTCCGGAGGTATAGGTCGGGAAGCGAGCTCGTTGGAGGGAGAACTGTGGTGCGACCCAAAACGGTCCAAAAGATGGCCGAAGCTTCCAACGAGTGGCGAACGCTCGTCCGGTGTCAGAAACCACTGGAAATGCACTTGCAGCGAAGGAAACGGGCTGAGCTCGAGGACTTCCGGTGCTCGTCCCAAGAAAACGCGAGCGGGAATGCCCCGGACTCAGTTTTCTCGTCCTGGGGTAAAAAGCGGTCCCCCGACGGTTTCTTCCCTTTGCTCCGTATTGGTCATAAGTCTTTCGATCTTCGGGTCTCGTGCTCCGAGGACTTCAACCCACACTCCTGGCATGCTCCCTGACACGTTTTCCGAAGGTATAGGTCGGGAAGCGAGCTCGTTGGAGGGAGAACTGTGGTGCGACCCAAAACGGTCCAAAAGATGGCCGAAGCTTCCAACGAGTGGCGAACGCTCGTCCGGTGTCAGAAACCACTGGAAATGCACTTGCAGCGAAGGAAACGGGCTGAGCTCGAGGACTTCCGGTGCTCGTCCCAAGAAAACGCGAGCGGGAATGCCTCGGACTCAGTTTTCTCGTCCTGGGGTAAAAAGCGGTCCCCCGACGGTTTCTTCCCTTTGCTCCGTATTGGTCATAAGTCTTTCGATCTTCGGGTCTCGTGCTCCGAGGACTTCAACCCACACTCCTGGCATGCTCCCTGACACGTTTTCCGAAGGTATAGGTCGGGAAGCGAGCTCGTTGGAGGGAGAACTGTGGTGCGACCCAAAACGGTCCAAAAGATGGCCGAAGCTTCCAACGAGTGGCGAACGCTCGTCCGGTGTCAGAAACCACTGGAAATGCACTTGCAGCGAAGGAAACGGGCTGAGCTCGAGGACTTCCGGTGCTCGTCCCAAGAAAACGCGAGCGGGAATGCCCCGGACTCAGTTTTCTCGTCATGGGGTAAAAAGCGGTCCCCCGACGGTTTCTTCCCTTTGCTCCGTATTGGTCATAAGTCTTTCGATCTTCGGGTCTCGTGCTCCGAGGACTTCAACCCACACTCCTGGCATGCTCCCTGACACGTTTTCCGGACGTATAGGTCGGGAAGCGAGCTCGTTGGAGGGAGAACTGTGGTGCGACCCAAAACGGTCCAAAAGATGGCCGAAGCTTCCAACGAGTGGCGAACGCTCGTCCGGTGTCAGAAACCACTGGAAATGCACTTGCAGCGAAGGAAACGGGCTGAGCTCGAGGACTTCCGGTGCTCGTCCCAAGAAAACGCGAGCGGGAATGCCCCGGACTCAGTTTTCTCGTCCTGGGGTAAAAAGCGGTCCCCCGACGGTTTCTTCCCTTTGCTCCGTATTGGTCATAAGTCTTTCGATCTTCGGGTCTCGTGCTCCGAGGACTTCAACCCACACTCCTGGCATGCTCCCTGACACGTTTTCCGAAGGTATAGGTCGGGAAGCGAGCTCGTTGGAGGGAGAACTGTGGTGCGACCCAAAACGGTCCAAAAGATGGCCGAAGCTTCCAACGAGTGGCGAACGCTCGTCCGGTGTCAGAAACCACTGGAAATGCACTTGCAGCGAAGGAAACGGGCTGAGCTCGAGGACTTTCGGTGCTCGTCCCAAGAAAACGCGAGCGGGAATGCCCTGGACTCAGTTTTCTCGTCCTGGGGTAAAAAGCGGTCCCCCGACGGTTTCTTCCCTTTGCTCCGTATTGGTCATAAGTCTTTCGATCTTCGGGTCTCGTGCTCCGAGGACTTCAACCCACACTCCTGGCATGCTCCCTGACACGTTTTCCGAAGGTATAGGTCGGGAAGCGAGCTCGTTGGAGGGAGAACTGTGGTGCGACCCAAAACGGTCCAAAAGATGGCCGAAGCTTCCAACGAGTGGCGAACGCTCGTCCGGTGTCAGAAACCACTGGAAATGCACTTGCAGCGAAGGAAACGGGCTGAGCTCGAGGACTTCCGGTGCTCGTCCCAAGAAAACGCGAGCGGGAATGCCCCGGACTCAGTTTTCTCGTCCTGGGGTAAAAAGCGGTCCCCCGACGGTTTCTTCCCTTTGCTCCGTATTGGTCATAAGTCTTTCGATCTTCGGGTCTCGTGCTCCGAGGACTTCAACCCACACTCCTGGCATGCTCCCTGACACGTTTTCCGAAGGTATAGGTCGGGAAGCGAGCTCGTTGGAGGGAGAACTGTGGTGCGACCCAAAACGGTCCAAAAGATGGCCGAAGCTTCCAACGAGTGGCGAACGCTCGTCCGGTGTCAGAAACCACTGGAAATGCACTTGCAGCGAAGGAAACGGGCTGAGCTCGAGGACTTCCGGTGCTCGTCCCAAGAAAACGCGAGCGGGAATGCCCCGGACTCAGTTTTCTCGTCATGGGGTAAAAAGCGGTCCCCCGACGGTTTCTTCCCTTTGCTCCGTATTGGTCATAAGTCTTTCGATCTTCGGGTCTCGTGCTCCGAGGACTTCAACCCACACTCCTGGCATGCTCCCTGACACGTTTTCCGGAGGTATAGGTCAGGAAGCGAGCTCGTTGGAGGGAGAACTGTGGTGCGACCCAAAACGGTCCAAAAGATGGCCGAAGCTTCCAACGAGTGGCGAACGCTCGTCCGGTGTCAGAAACCACTGGAAATGCACTTGCAGCGAAGGAAACGGGCTGAGCTCGAGGACTTCCGGTGCTCGTCCCAAGAAAACGCGAGCGGGAATGCCCCGGACTCAGTTTTCTCGTCCTGGGGTAAAAAGCGGTCCCCCGACGGTTTCATCCCTTTGCTCCGTATTGGTCATAAGTCTTTCGATCTTCGGGTCTCGTGCTCCGAGGACTTCAACCCACACTCCTGGCATGCTCCCTGACACGTTTTCCGGAGGTATAGGTCGGGAAGCGAGCTCGTTGGAGGGAGAACTGTGGTGCGACCCAAAACGGTCCAAAAGATGGCCGAAGCTTCCAACGAGTGGCGAACGCTCGTCCGGTGTCAGAAACCACTGGAAATGCACTTGCAGCGAAGGAAACGGGCTGAGCTCGAGGACTTCCGGTGCTCGTCCCAAGAAAACGCGAGCGGGAATGCCCCGGACTCAGTTTTCTCGTCCTGGGGTAAAAAGCGGTCCCCCGACGGTTTCATCCCTTTGCTCCGTATTGGTCATAAGTCTTTCGATCTTCGGGTCTCGTGCTCCGAGGACTTCAACCCACACTCCTGGCATGCTCCCTGACACGTTTTCCGGAGGTATAGGTCGGGAAGCGAGCTCGTTGGAGGGAGAACTGTGGTGCGACCCAAAACGGTCCAAAAGATGGCCGAAGCTTCCAACGAGTGGCGAACGCTCGTCCGGTGTCAGAAACCACTGGAAATGCACTTGCAGCGAAGGAAACGGGCTGAGCTCGAGGACTTCCGGTGCTCGTCCCAAGAAAACGCGAGCGGGAATGCCCCGGACTCAGTTTTCTCGTCCTGGGGTAAAACGCGGTCCCCCGACGGTTTCTTCCCTTTGCTCCGTATTGGTCATAAGTCTTTCGATCTTCGGGTCTCGTGCTCCGAGGACTTCAACCCACACTCCTGGCATGCTCCCTGACACGTTTTCCGGAGGTATAGGTCGGGAAGCGAGCTCGTTGGAGGGAGAACTGTGGTGCGACCCAAAATGGTCCAAAAGATGGCCGAAGCTTCCAACGAGTGGCGAACGCTCGTCCGGTGTCAGAAACCACTGGAAATGCACTTGCAGCGAAGGAAACGGGCTGAGCTCGAGGACTTCCGGTGCTCGTCCCAAGAAAACGCGAGCGGGAATGCCCCGGACTCAGTTTTCTCGTCCTGGGGTAAAAAGCGGTCCCCCGACGGTTTCTTCCCTTTGCTCCGTATTGGTCATAAGTCTTTCGATCTTCGGGTCTCGTGCTCCGAGGACTTCAACCCACACTCCTGGCATGCTCCCTGACACGTTTTCCGGAGGTATAGGTCGGGAAGCGAGCTCGTTGGAGGGAGAACTGTGGTGCGACCCAAAACGGTCCAAAAGATGGCCGAAGCTTCCAACGACTGGCGAACGCTCGTCCGGTGTCAGAAACCACTGGAAATGCACTTGCAGCGAAGGAAACGGGCTGAACTCGAGGACTTCCGGTGCTCGTCCCAAGAAAACGCGAGCGGGAATGCCCCGGACTCAGTTTTCTCGTCCTGGGGTAAAAAGCGGTCCCCCGACGGTTTCTTCCCTTTGCTCCGTATTGGTCATAAGTCTTTCGATCTTCGGGTCTCGTGCTCCGAGGACTTCAACCCACACTCCTGGCATGCTCCCTGACACGTTTTCCGGAGGTATAGGTCGGGAAGCGAGCTCGTTGGAGGGAGAACTGTGGTGCGACCCAAAACGGTCCAAAAGATGGCCGAAGCTTCCAACGAGTGGCGAACGCTCGTCCGGTGTCAGAAACCACTGGAAATGCACTTGCAGCGAAGGAAACGGGCTGAGCTCGAGGACTTCCGGTGCTCGTCCCAAGAAAACGCGAGCGGGAATGCCCCGGACTCAGTTTTCTCGTCCTGGGGTAAAAAGCGGTCCCCCGACGGTTTCTTCCCTTTGCTCCGTATTGGTCATAAGTCTTTCGATCTTCGGGTCTCGTGCTCCGAGAACTTCAACCCACACTCCTGGCATGCTCCCTGACACGTTTTCCGGAGGTATAGGTCGGGAAGCGAGCTCGTTGGAGGGACAACTATGGTGCGACCCAAAACGGTCCAAAAGATGGCCGAAGCTTCCAACGAGTGGCGAACGCTCGTCCGGTGTCAGAAACCACTGGAAATGCACTTGCAGTGAAGGAAACGGGCTGAGCTCGAGGACTTCCGGTGCTCGTCCCAAGAAAACGCGAGCGGGAATGCCCCGGACTCAGTTTTCTCGTCCTGGGGTAAAAAGCGGTCCCCCGACGGTTTCATCCCTTTGCTCCGTATTGGTCATAAGTCTTTCGATCTTCGGGTCTCGTGCTCCGAGGACTTCAACCCACACTCCTGGCATGCTCCCTGACACGTTTTCCGGAGGTATAGGTCGGGAAGCGAGCTCGTTGGAGGGAGAACTGTGGTGCGACCCAAAACGGTCCAAAAGATGGCCGAAGCTTCCAACGAGTGGCGAACGCTCGTCCGGTGTCAGAAACCACTGGAAATGCACTTGCAGCGAAGGAAACGGGCTGAGCTCGAGGACTTCCGGTGCTCGTCCCAAGAAAACGCGAGCGGGAATGCCCCGGACTCAGTTTTCTCGTCCTGGGGTAAAAAGCGGTCCCCCGACGGTTTCATCCCTTTGCTCCGTATTGGTCATAAGTCTTTCGATCTTCGGGTCTCGTGCTCCGAGGACTTCAACCCACACTCCTGGCATGCTCCCTGACACGTTTTCCGGAGGTATAGGTCGGGAAGCGAGCTCGTTGGAGGGAGAACTGTGGTGCGACCCAAAACGGTCCAAAAGATGGCCGAAGCTTCCAACGAGTGGCGAACGCTCGTCCGGTGTCAGAAACCACTAGAAATGCATTTGCAGCGAAGGAAACGGGCTGAGCTCGAGGACTTCCGGTGCTCGTCCCAAGAAAACGCGAGCGGGAATGCCCCGGACTCAGTTTTCTCGTCCTGGGGTAAAACGCGGTCCCCCGACGGTTTCTTCCCTTTGCTCCGTATTGGTCATAAGTCTTTCGATCTTCGGGTCTCGTGCTCCGAGGACTTCAACCCACACTCCTGGCATGCTCCCTGACACGTTTTCCGGAGGTATAGGTCGGGAAGCGAGCTCGTTGGAGGGAGAACTGTGGTGCGACCCAAAACGGTCCAAAAGATGGCCGAAGCTTCCAACGAGTGGCGAACGCTCGTCCGGTGTCAGAAACCACTGGAAATGCACTTGCAGCGAAGGAAACGGGCTGAGCTCGAGGACTTCCGGTGCTCGTCCCAAGAAAACGCGAGCGGGAATGCCCCGGACTCAGTTTTCTCGTCCTGGGGTAAAAAGCGGTCCCCCGACGGTTTCTTCCCTTTGCTCCGTATTGGTCATAAGTCTTTCGATCTTCGGGTCTCGTGCTCCGAGGACTTCAACCCACACTCCTGGCATGCTCCCTGACACGTTTTCCGGAGGTATAGGTCGGGAAGCGAGCTCGTTGGAGGGAGAAGTGTGGTGCGACCCAAAACGGTCCAAAAGATGGCCGAAGCTTCCAACGAGTGGCGAACGCTCGTCCGGTGTCAGAAACCACTGGAAATGCACTTGCAGCGAAGGAAACGGGCTGAGCTCGAGGACTTCCGGTGCTCGTCCCAAGAAAACGCGAGCGGGAATGCCCCGGACTCAGTTTTCTCGTCCTGGGGTAAAAAGCGGTCCCCCGACGGTTTCTTCCCTTTGCTCCGTATTGGTCATAAGTCTTTCGATCTTCGGGTCTCGTGCTCCGAGGACTTCAACCCACACTCCTGGCATGCTCCCTGACACGTTTTCCGGAGGTATAGGTCGGGAAGCGAGCTCGTTGGAGGGAGAACTGTGGTGCGACCCAAAACGGTCCAAAAGATGGCCGAAGCTTCCAACGAGTGGCGAACGCTCGTCCGGTGTCAGAAACCACTGGAAATGCACTTGCAGCGAAGGAAACGGGCTGAGCTCGAGGACTTCCGGTGCTCGTCCCAAGAAAACGCGAGCGGGAATGCCCCGGACTCAGTTTTCTCGTCCTGGGGTAAAAAGCGGTCCCCCGACGGTTTCTTCCCTTTGCTCCGTATTGGTCATAAGTCTTTCGATCTTCGGGTCTCGTGCTCCGAGGACTTCAACCCACACTCCTGGCATGCTCCCTGACACGTTTTCCGGAGGTATAGGTCGGGAAGCGAGCTCGTTGGAGGGAGAAGTGTGGTGCGACCCAAAACGGTCCAAAAGATGGCCGAAGCTTCCAACGAGTGGCGAACGCTCGTCCGGTGTCAGAAACCACTGGAAATGCACTTGCAGCGAAGGAAACGGGCTGAGCTCGAGGACTTCCGGTGCTCGTCCCAAGAAAACGCGAGCGGGAATGCCCCGGACTCAGTTTTCTCGTCCTGGGGTAAAAAGCGGTCCCCCGACGGTTTCTTCCCTTTGCTCCGTATTGGTCATAAGTCTTTCGATCTTCGGGTCTCGTGCTCCGAGGACTTCAACCCACACTCCTGGCATGCTCCCTGACACGTTTTCCGGAGGTATAGGTCGGGAAGCGAGCTCGTTGGAGGGAGAACTGTGGTGCGACCCAAAACGGTCCAAAAGATGGCCGAAGCTTCCAACGAGTGGCGAACGCTCGTCCGGTGTCAGAAACCACTGGAAATGCACTTGCAGCGAAGGAAACGGGCTGAGCTCGAGGACTTCCGGTGCTCGTCCCAAGAAAACGCGAGCGGGAATGCCCCGGACTCAGTTTTCTCGTCCTGGGGTAAAAAGCGGTCCCCCGACGGTTTCTTCCCTTTGCTCCGTATTGGTCATAAGTCTTTCGATCTTCGGGTCTCGTGCTCCGAGGACTTCAACCCACACTCCTGGCATGCTCCCTGACACGTTTTCCGGAGGTATAAGTCGGGAAGCGAGCTCGTTTGAGGGAGAACTGTGGTGCGACCCAAAACGGTCCAAAAGATGGCCGAAGCTTCCAACGAGTGGCGAACGCTCGTCCGGTGTCAGAAACCACTGGAAATGCACTTGCAGCGAAGGAAACGGGCTGAGCTCGAGGACTTCCGGTGCTCGTCCCAAGAAAACGCGAGCGGGAATGCCCCGGACTCAGTTTTCTCGTCCTGGGGTAAAAAGCGGTCCCCCGACGGTTTCTTCCCTTTGCTCCGTATTGGTCATAAGTCTTTCGATCTTCGGGTCTCGTGCTCCGAGGACTTCAACCCACACTCCTGGCATGCTCCCTGACACGTTTTCCGGAGGTATAGGTCGGGAAGCGAGCTCGTTGGAGGGAGAACTGTGGTGCGACCCAAAACGGTCCAAAAGATGGCCGAAGCTTCCAACGAGTGGCGAACGCTCGTCCGGTGTCAGAAACCACTGGAAATGCACTTGCAGCGAAGGAAACGGGCTGAGCTCGAGGACTTCCGGTGCTCGTCCCAAGAAAACGCGAGCGGGAATGCCCCGGACTCAGTTTTCTCGTCCTGGGGTAAAAAGCGGTCCCCCGACGGTTTCTTCCCTTTGCTCCGTATTGGTCATAAGTCTTTCGATCTTCGGGTCTCGTGCTCCGAGGACTTCAACCCACACTCCTGGCATGCTCCCTGACACGTTTTCCGGAGGTATAGGTCGGGAAGCGAGCTCGTTGGAGGGAGAACTGTGGTGCGACCCAAAACGGTCCAAAAGATGGCCGAAGCTTCCAACGAGTGGCGAACGCTCGTCCGGTGTCAGAAACCACTGGAAATGCACTTGCAGCGAAGGAAACGGGCTGAGCTCGAGGACTTCCGGTGCTCGTCCCAAGAAAACGCGAGCGGGAATGCCCCGGACTCAGTTTTCTCGTCCTGGGGTAAAAAGCGGTCCCCCGACGGTTTCTTCCCTTTGCTCCGTATTGGTCATAAGTCTTTCGATCTTCGGGTCTCGTGCTCCGAGGACTTCAACCCACACTCCTGGCATGCTCCCTGACACGTTTTCCGGAGGTATAGGTCGGGAAGCGAGCTCGTTGGAGGGAGAACTGTGGTGCGACCCAAAACGGTCCAAAAGATGGCCGAAGCTTCCAACGAGTGGCGAACGCTCGTCCGGTGTCAGAAACCACTGGAAATGCACTTGCAGCGAAGGAAACGGGCTGAGCTCGAGGACTTCCGGTGCTCGTCCCAAGAAAACGCGAGCGGGAATGCCCCGGACTCAGTTTTCTCGTCCTGGGGTAAAACGCGGTCCCCCGACGGTTTCTTCCCTTTGCTCCGTATTGGTCATAAGTCTTTCGATCTTCGGGTCTCGTGCTCCGAGGACTTCAACCCACACTCCTGGCATGCTCCCTGACACGTTTTCCGGAGGTATAGGTCGGGAAGCGAGCTCGTTGGAGGGAGAACTGTGGTGCGACCCAAAACGGTCCAAAAGATGGCCGAAGCTTCCAACGAGTGGCGAACGCTCGTCCGGTGTCAGAAACCACTGGAAATGCACTTGCAGCGAAGGAAACGGGCTGAGCTCGAGGACTTCCGGTGCTCGTCCCAAGAAAACGCGAGCGGGAATGCCCCGGACTCAGTTTTCTCGTCCTGGGGTAAAAAGCGGTCCCCCGACGGTTTCTTCCCTTTGCTCCGTATTGGTCATAAGTCTTTCGATCTTCGGGTCTCGTGCTCCGAGGACTTCAACCCACACTCCTGGCATGCTCCCTGACACGTTTTCCGGAGGTATAGGTCGGGAAGCGAGCTCGTTGGAGGGAGAACTGTGGTGCGACCCAAAACGGTCCAAAAGATGGCCGAAGCTTCCAACGAGTGGCGAACGCTCGTCCGGTGTCAGAAACCACTGGAAATGCACTTGCAGCGAAGGAAACGGGCTGAGCTCGAGGACTTCCGGTGCTCGTCCCAAGAAAACGCGAGCGGGAATGCCCCGGACTCAGTTTTCTCGTCCTGGGGTAAAAAGCGGTCCCCCGACGGTTTCTTCCCTTTGCTCCGTATTGGTCATAAGTCTTTCGATCTTCGGGTCTCGTGCTCCGAGGACTTCAACCCACACTCCTGGCATGCTCCCTGACACGTTTTCCGGAGGTATAGGTCGGGAAGCGAGCTCGTTGGAGGGAGAACTGTGGTGCGACCCAAAACGGTCCAAAAGATGGCCGAAGCTTCCAACGAGTGGCGAACGCTCGTCCGGTGTCAGAAACCACTGGAAATGCACTTGCAGCGAAGGAAACGGGCTGAGCTCGAGGACTTCCGGTGCTCGTCCCAAGAAAACGCGAGCGGGAATGCCCCGGACTCATTTTTCTCGTCCTGGGGTAAAACGCGGTCCCCCGACGGTTTCTTCCCTTTGCTCCGTATTGGTCATAAGTCTTTCGATCTTCGGGTCTCGTGCTCCGAGGACTTCAACCCACACTCCTGGCATGCTCCCTGACACGTTTTCCGGAGGTATAGGTCGGGAAGCGAGCTCGTTGGAGGGAGAACTGTGGTGCGACCCAAAACGGTCCAAAAGATGGCCGAAGCTTCCAACGAGTGGCGAACGCTCGTCCGGTGTCAGAAACCACTGGAAATGCACTTGCAGCGAAGGAAACGGGCTGAGCTCGAGGACTTCCGGTGCTCGTCCCAAGAAAACGCGAGCGGGAATGCCCCGGACTCAGTTTTCTCGTCCTGGGGTAAAAAGCGGTCCCCCGACGGTTTCTTCCCTTTGCTCCGTATTGGTCATAAGTCTTTCGATCTTCGGGTCTCGTGCTCCGAGGACTTCAACCCACACTCCTGGCATGCTCCCTGACACGTTTTCCGGAGGTATAGGTCGGGAAGCGAGCTCGTTGGAGGGAGAACTGTGGTGCGACCCAAAACGGTCCAAAAGATGGCCGAAGCTTCCAACGAGTGGCGAACGCTCGTCCGGTGTCAGAAACCACTGGAAATGCACTTGCAGCGAAGGAAACGGGCTGAGCTCGAGGACTTCCGGTGCTCGTCCCAAGAAAACGCGAGCGGGAATGCCCCGGACTCAGTTTTCTCGTCCTGGGGTAAAAAGCGGTCCCCCGACGGTTTCTTCCCTTTGCTCCGTATTGGTCATAAGTCTTTCGATCTTCGGGTCTCGTGCTCCGAGGACTTCAACCCACACTCCTGGCATGCTCCCTGACACGTTTTCCGGAGGTATAGGTCGGGAAGCGAGCTCGTTGGAGGGAGAACTGTGGTGCGACCCAAAACGGTCCAAAAGATGGCCGAAGCTTCCAACGAGTGGCGAACGCTCGTCCGGTGTCAGAAACCACTGGAAATGCACTTGCAGCAAAGGAAACGGGCTGAACTCGAGGACTTCCGGTGCTCGTCCCAAGAAAACGCGAGCGGGAATGCCCCGGACTCAGTTTTCTCGTCCTGGGGTAAAAAGCGGTCCCCCGACGGTTTCTTCCCTTTGCTCCGTATTGGTCATAAGTCTTTCGATCTTCGGGTCTCGTGCTCCGAGGACTTCAACCCACACTCCTGGCATGCTCCCTGACACGTTTTCCGGAGGTATAGGTCGGGAAGCGAGCTCGTTGGAGGGAGAACTGTGGTGCGACCCAAAACGGTCCAAAAGATGGCCGAAGCTTCCAACGAGTGGCGAACGCTCGTCCGGTGTCAGAAACCACTGGAAATGCACTTGCAGCGAAGGAAACGGGCTGAGCTCGAGGACTTCCGGTGCTCGTCCCAAGAAAACGCGAGCGGGAATGCCCCGGACTCAGTTTTCTCGTCCTGGGGTAAAAAGCGGTCCCCCGACGGTTTCTTCCCTTTGCTCCGTATTGGTCATAAGTCTTTCGATCTTCGGGTCTCGTGCTCCGAGGACTTCAACCCACACTCCTGGCATGCTCCCTGACACGTTTTCCGGAGGTATAGGTCGGGAAGCGAGCTCGTTGGAGGGAGAAGTGTGGTGCGACCCAAAACGGTCCAAAAGATGGCCGAAGCTTCCAACGAGTGGCGAACGCTCGTCCGGTGTCAGAAACCACTGGAAATGCACTTGCAGCGAAGGAAACGGGCTGAGCTCGAGGACTTCCGGTGCTCGTCCCAAGAAAACGCGAGCGGGAATGCCCCGGACTCAGTTTTCTCGTCCTGGGGTAAAAAGCGGTCCCCCGACGGTTTCTTCCCTTTGCTCCGTATTGGTCATAAGTCTTTCGATCTTCGGGTCTCGTGCTCCGAGGACTTCAACCCACACTCCTGGCATGCTCCCTGACACGTTTTCCGGAGGTATAGGTCGGGAAGCGAGCTCGTTGGAGGGAGAACTGTGGTGCGACCCAAAACGGTCCAAAAGATGGCCGAAGCTTCCAACGAGTGGCGAACGCTCGTCCGGTGTCAGAAACCACTGGAAATGCACTTGCAGCGAAGGAAACGGGCTGAGCTCGAGGACTTCCAGTGCTCGTCCCAAGAAAACGCGAGCGGGAATGCCCCGGACTCAGTTTTCTCGTCCTGGGGTAAAAAGCGGTCCCCCGACGGTTTCTTCCCTTTGCTCCGTATTGGTCATAAGTCTTTCGATCTTCGGGTCTCGTGCTCCGAGGACTTCAACCCACACTCCTGGCATGCTCCCTGACACGTTTTCCGGAGGTATAGGTCGGGAAGCGAGCTCGTTGGAGGGAGAACTGTGGTGCGACCCAAAACGGTCCAAAAGATGGCCGAAGCTTCCAACGAGTGGCGAACGCTCGTCCGGTGTCAGAAACCACTGGAAATGCACTTGCAGCGAAGGAAACGGGCTGAGCTCGAGGACTTCCGGTGCTCGTCCCAAGAAAACGCGAGCGGGAATGCCCCGGACTCAGTTTTCTCGTCCTGGGGTAAAAAGCGGTCCCCCGACGGTTTCTTCCCTTTGCTCCGTATTGGTCATAAGTCTTTCGATCTTCGGGTCTCGTGCTCCGAGGACTTCAACCCACACTCCTGGCATGCTCCCTGACACGTTTTCCGGAGGTATAGGTCGGGAAGCGAGCTCGTTGGAGGGAGAACTGTGGTGCGACCCAAAACGGTCCAAAAGATGGCCGAAGCTTCCAACGAGTGGCGAACGCTCGTCCGGTGTCAGAAACCACTGGAAATGCACTTGCAGCGAAGGAAACGGGCTGAGCTCGAGGACTTCCGGTGCTCGTCCCAAGAAAACGCGAGCGGGAATGCCCCGGACTCAGTTTTCTCGTCCTGGGGTAAAAAGCGGTCCCCCGACGGTTTCTTCCCTTTGCTCCGTATTGGTCATAAGTCTTTCGATCTTCGGGTCTCGTGCTCCGAGGACTTCAACCCACACTCCTGGCATGCTCCCTGACACGTTTTCCGGAGGTATAGGTCGGGAAGCGAGCTCGTTGGAGGGAGAACTGTGGTGCGACCCAAAACGGTCCAAAAGATGGCCGAAGCTTCCAACGAGTGGCGAACGCTCGTCCGGTGTCAGAAACCACTGGAAATGCACTTGCAGCGAAGGAAACGGGCTGAGCTCGAGGACTTCCGGTGCTCGTCCCAAGAAAACGCGAGCGGGAATGCCCCGGACTCAGTTTTCTCGTCCTGGGGTAAAAAGCGGTCCCCCGACGGTTTCTTCCCTTTGCTCCGTATTGGTCATAAGTCTTTCGATCTTCGGGTCTCGTGCTCCGAGGACTTCAACCCACACTCCTGGCATGCTCCCTGACACGTTTTCCGGAGGTATAGGTCGGGAAGCGAGCTCGTTGGAGGGAGAACTGTGGTGCGACCCAAAACGGTCCAAAAGATGGCCGAAGCTTCCAACGAGTGGCGAACGCTCGTCCGGTGTCAGAAACCACTGGAAATGCACTTGCAGCGAAGGAAACGGGCTGAACTCGAGGACTTCCGGTGCTCGTCCCAAGAAAACGCGAGCGGGAATGCCCCGGACTCAGTTTTCTCGTCCTGGGGTAAAAAGCGGTCCCCCGACGGTTTCTTCCCTTTGCTCCGTATTGGTCATAAGTCTTTCGATCTTCGGGTCTCGTGCTCCGAGGACTTCAACCCACACTCCTGGCATGCTCCCTGACACGTTTTCCGGAGGTATAGGTCGGGAAGCGAGCTCGTTGGAGGGAGAACTGTGGTGCGACCCAAAACGGTCCAAAAGATGGCCGAAGCTTCCAACGAGTGGCGAACGCTCGTCCGGTGTCAGAAACCACTGGAAATGCACTTGCAGCGAAGGAAACGGGCTGAGCTCGAGGACTTCCGGTGCTCGTCCCAAGAAAACGCGAGCGGGAATGCCCCGGACTCAGTTTTCTCGTCCTGGGGTAAAAAGCGGTCCCCCTACGGTTTCTTCCCTTTGCTCCGTATTGGTCATAAGTCTTTCGATCTTCGGGTCTCGTGCTCCGAGGACTTCAACCCACACTCCTGGCATGCTCCCTGACACGTTTTCCGGAGGTATAGGTCGGGAAGCGAGCTCGTTGGAGGGAGAACTGTGGTGCGACCCAAAACGGTCCAAAAGATGGCCGAAGCTTCCAACGAGTGGCGAACGCTCGTCCGGTGTCAGAAACCACTGGAAATGCACTTGCAGCGAAGGAAACGGGCTGAGCTCGAGGACTTCCGGTGCTCGTCCCAAGAAAACGCGAGCGGGAATGCCCCGGACTCAGTTTTCTCGTCCTGGGGTAAAAAGCGGTCCCCCGACGGTTTCTTCCCTTTGCTCCGTATTGGTCATAAGTCTTTCGATCTTCGGGTCTCGTGCTCCGAGGACTTCAACCCACACTCCTGGCATGCTCCCTGACACGTTTTCCGGAGGTATAGGTCGGGAAGCGAGCTCGTTGGAGGGAGAACTGTGGTGCGACCCAAAACGGTCCAAAAGATGGCCGAAGCTTCCAACGAGTGGCGAACGCTCGTCCGGTGTCAGAAACCACTGGAAATGCACTTGCAGCGAAGGAAACGGGCTGAGCTCGAGGACTTCCGGTGCTCGTCCCAAGAAAACGCGAGCGGGAATGCCCCGGACTCAGTTTTCTCGTCCTGGGGTAAAAAGCGGTCCCCCGACGGTTTCTTCCCTTTGCTCCGTATTGGTCATAAGTCTTTCGATCTTCGGGTCTCGTGCTCCGAGGACTTCAACCCACACTCCTGGCATGCTCCCTGACACGTTTTCCGGAGGTATAGGTCGGGAAGCGAGCTCGTTGGAGGGAGAACTGTGGTGCGACCCAAAACGGTCCAAAAGATGGCCGAAGCTTCCAACGAGTGGCGAACGCTCGTCCGGTGTCAGAAACCACTGGAAATGCACTTGCAGCGAAGGAAACGGGCTGAGCTCGAGGACTTCCGGTGCTCGTCCCAAGAAAACGCGAGCGGGAATGCCCCGGACTCAGTTTTCTCGTCCTGGGGTAAAAAGCGGTCCCCCGACGGTTTCTTCCCTTTGCTCCGTATTGGTCATAAGTCTTTCGATCTTCGGGTCTCGTGCTCCGAGGACTTCAACCCACACTCCTGGCATGCTCCCTGACACGTTTTCCGGAGGTATAGGTCGGGAAGCGAGCTCGTTGGAGGGAGAACTGTGGTGCGACCCAAAACGGTCCAAAAGATGGCCGAAGCTTCCAACGAGTGGCGAACGCTCGTCCGGTGTCAGAAACCACTGGAAATGCACTTGCAGCGAAGGAAACGGGCTGAGCTCGAGGACTTCCGGTGCTCGTCCCAAGAAAACGCGAGCGGGAATGCCCCGGACTCAGTTTTCTCGTCCTGGGGTAAAAAGCGGTCCCCCGACGGTTTCTTCCCTTTGCTCCGTATTGGTCATAAGTCTTTCGATCTTCGGGTCTCGTGCTCCGAGGACTTCAACCCACACTCCTGGCATGCTCCCTGACACGTTTTCCGGAGGTATAGGTCGGGAAGCGAGCTCGTTGGAGGGAGAACTGTGGTGCGACCCAAAACGGTCCAAAAGATGGCCGAAGCTTCCAACGAGTGGCGAACGCTCGTCCGGTGTCAGAAACCACTGGAAATGCACTTGCAGCGAAGGAAACGGGCTGAGCTCGAGGACTTCCGGTGCTCGTCCCAAGAAAACGCGAGCGGGAATGCCCCGGACTCAGTTTTCTCGTCCTGGGGTAAAAAGCGGTCCCCCGACGGTTTCTTCCCTTTGCTCCGTATTGGTCATAAGTCTTTCGATCTTCGGGTCTCGTGCTCCGAGGACTTCAACCCACACTCCTGGCATGCTCCCTGACACGTTTTCCGGAGGTATAGGTCGGGAAGCGAGCTCGTTGGAGGGAGAACTGTGGTGCGACCCAAAACGGTCCAAAAGATGGCCGAAGCTTCCAACGAGTGGCGAACGCTCGTCCGGTGTCAGAAACCACTGGAAATGCACTTGCAGCGAAGGAAACGGGCTGAACTCGAGGACTTCCGGTGCTCGTCCCAAGAAAACGCGAGCGGGAATGCCCCGGACTCAGTTTTCTCGTCCTGGGGTAAAAAGCGGTCCCCCGACGGTTTCTTCCCTTTGCTCCGTATTGGTCATAAGTCTTTCGATCTTCGGGTCTCGTGCTCCGAGGACTTCAACCCACACTCCTGGCATGCTCCCTGACACGTTTTCCGGAGGTATAGGTCGGGAAGCGAGCTCGTTGGAGGGAGAACTGTGGTGCGACCCAAAACGGTCCAAAAGATGGCCGAAGCTTCCAACGAGTGGCGAACGCTCGTCCGGTGTCAGAAACCACTGGAAATGCACTTGCAGCGAAGGAAACGGGCTGAGCTCGAGGACTTCCGGTGCTCGTCCCAAGAAAACGCGAGCGGGAATGCCCCGGACTCAGTTTTCTCGTCCTGGGGTAAAAAGCGGTCCCCCGACGGTTTCTTCCCTTTGCTCCGTATTGGTCATAAGTCTTTCGATCTTCGGGTCTCGTGCTCCGAGGACTTCAACCCACACTCCTGGCATGCTCCCTGACACGTTTTCCGGAGGTATAGGTCGGGAAGCGAGCTCGTTGGAGGGAGAAGTGTGGTGCGACCCAAAACGGTCCAAAAGATGGCCGAAGCTTCCAACGAGTGGCGAACGCTCGTCCGGTGTCAGAAACCACTGGAAATGCACTTGCAGCGAAGGAAACGGGCTGAGCTCGAGGACTTCCGGTGCTCGTCCCAAGAAAACGCGAGCGGGAATGCCCCGGACTCAGTTTTCTCGTCCTGGGGTAAAAAGCGGTCCCCCGACGGTTTCTTCCCTTTGCTCCGTATTGGTCATAAGTCTTTCGATCTTCGGGTCTCGTGCTCCGAGGACTTCAACCCACACTCCTGGCATGCTCCCTGACACGTTTTCCGGAGGTATAGGTCGGGAAGCGAGCTCGTTGGAGGGAGAACTGTGGTGCGACCCAAAACGGTCCAAAAGATGGCCGAAGCTTCCAACGAGTGGCGAACGCTCGTCCGGTGTCAGAAACCACTGGAAATGCACTTGCAGCGAAGGAAACGGGCTGAGCTCGAGGACTTCCGGTGCTCGTCCCAAGAAAACGCGAGCGGGAATGCCCCGGACTCAGTTTTCTCGTCCTGGGGTAAAAAGCGGTCCCCCGACGGTTTCTTCCCTTTGCTCCGTATTGGTCATAAGTCTTTCGATCTTCGGGTCTCGTGCTCCGAGGACTTCAACCCACACTCCTGGCATGCTCCCTGACACGTTTTCCGGAGGTATAGGTCGGGAAGCGAGCTCGTTGGAGGGAGAACTGTGGTGCGACCCAAAACGGTCCAAAAGATGGCCGAAGCTTCCAACGAGTGGCGAACGCTCGTCCGGTGTCAGAAACCACTGGAAATGCACTTGCAGCGAAGGAAACGGGCTGAGCTCGAGGACTTCCGGTGCTCGTCCCAAGAAAACGCGAGCGGGAATGCCCCGGACTCAGTTTTCTCGTCCTGGGGTAAAAAGCGGTCCCCCGACGGTTTCTTCCCTTTGCTCCGTATTGGTCATAAGTCTTTCGATCTTCGGGTCTCGTGCTCCGAGGACTTCAACCCACACTCCTGGCATGCTCCCTGACACGTTTTCCGGAGGTATAGGTCGGGAAGCGAGCTCGTTGGAGGGAGAAGTGTGGTGCGACCCAAAACGGTCCAAAAGATGGCCGAAGCTTCCAACGAGTGGCGAACGCTCGTCCGGTGTCAGAAACCACTGGAAATGCACTTGCAGCGAAGGAAACGGGCTGAGCTCGAGGACTTCCGGTGCTCGTCCCAAGAAAACGCGAGCGGGAATGCCCCGGACTCAGTTTTCTCGTCCTGGGGTAAAAAGCGGTCCCCCGACGGTTTCTTCCCTTTGCTCCGTATTGGTCATAAGTCTTTCGATCTTCGGGTCTCGTGCTCCGAGGACTTCAACCCACACTCCTGGCATGCTCCCTGACACGTTTTCCGGAGGTATAGGTCGGGAAGCGAGCTCGTTGGAGGGAGAACTGTGGTGCGACCCAAAACGGTCCAAAAGATGGCCGAAGCTTCCAACGAGTGGCGAACGCTCGTCCGGTGTCAGAAACCACTGGAAATGCACTTGCAGCGAAGGAAACGGGCTGAGCTCGAGGACTTCCGGTGCTCGTCCCAAGAAAACGCGAGCGGGAATGCCCCGGACTCAGTTTTCTCGTCCTGGGGTAAAAAGCGGTCCCCCGACGGTTTCTTCCCTTTGCTCCGTATTGGTCATAAGTCTTTCGATCTTCGGGTCTCGTGCTCCGAGGACTTCAACCCACACTCCTGGCATGCTCCCTGACACGTTTTCCGGAGGTATAGGTCGGGAAGCGAGCTCGTTGGAGGGAGAACTGTGGTGCGACCCAAAACGGTCCAAAAGATGGCCGAAGCTTCCAACGAGTGGCGAACGCTCGTCCGGTGTCAGAAACCACTGGAAATGCATTTGCAGCGAAGGAAACGGGCTGAGCTCGAGGACTTCCGGTGCTCGTCCCAAGAAAACGCGAGCGGGAATGCCCCGGACTCAGTTTTCTCGTCCTGGGGTAAAACGCGGTCCCCCGACGGTTTCTTCCCTTTGCTCCGTATTGGTCATAAGTCTTTCGATCTTCGGGTCTCGTGCTCCGAGGACTTCAACCCACACTCCTGGCATGCTCCCTGACACGTTTTCCGGAGGTATAGGTCGGGAAGCGAGCTCGTTGGAGGGAGAACTGTGGTGCGACCCAAAACGGTCCAAAAGATGGCCGAAGCTTCCAACGAGTGGCGAACGCTCGTCCGGTGTCAGAAACCACTGGAAATGCACTTGCAGCGAAGGAAACGGGCTGAGCTCGAGGACTTCCGGTGCTCGTCCCAAGAAAACGCGAGCGGGAATGCCCCGGACTCAGTTTTCTCGTCCTGGGGTAAAAAGCGGTCCCCCGACGGTTTCTTCCCTTTGCTCCGTATTGGTCATAAGTCTTTCGATCTTCGGGTCTCGTGCTCCGAGGACTTCAACCCACACTCCTGGCATGCTCCCTGACACGTTTTCCGGAGGTATAGGTCGGGAAGCGAGCTCGTTGGAGGGAGAACTGTGGTGCGACCCAAAACGGTCCAAAAGATGGCCGAAGCTTCCAACGAGTGGCGAACGCTCGTCCGGTGTCAGAAACCACTGGAAATGCACTTGCAGCGAAGGAAACGGGCTGAGCTCGAGGACTTCCGGTGCTCGTCCCAAGAAAACGCGAGCGGGAATGCCCCGGACTCAGTTTTCTCGTCCTGGGGTAAAAAGCGGTCCCCCGACGGTTTCTTCCCTTTGCTCCGTATTGGTCATAAGTCTTTCGATCTTCGGGTCTCGTGCTCCGAGGACTTCAACCCACACTCCTGGCATGCTCCCTGACACGTTTTCCGGAGGTATAGGTCGGGAAGCGAGCTCGTTGGAGGGAGAACTGTGGTGCGACCCAAAACGGTCCAAAAGATGGCCGAAGCTTCCAACGAGTGGCGAACGCTCGTCCGGTGTCAGAAACCACTGGAAATGCACTTGCAGCGAAGGAAACGGGCTGAACTCGAGGACTTCCGGTGCTCGTCCCAAGAAAACGCGAGCGGGAATACCCCGGACTCAGTTTTCTCGTCCTGGGGTAAAAAGCGGTCCCCCGACGGTTTCTTCCCTTTGCTCCGTATTGGTCATAAGTCTTTCGATCTTCGGGTCTCGTGCTCCGAGGACTTCAACCCACACTCCTGGCATGCTCCCTGACACGTTTTCCGGAGGTATAGGTCGGGAAGCGAGCTCGTTGGAGGGAGAACTGTGGTGCGACCCAAAACGGTCCAAAAGATGGCCGAAGCTTCCAACGAGTGGCGAACGCTCGTCCGGTGTCAGAAACCACTGGAAATGCACTTGCAGCGAAGGAAACGGGCTGAGCTCGAGGACTTCCGGTGCTCGTCCCAAGAAAACGCGAGCGGGAATGCCCCGGACTCAGTTTTCTCGTCCTGGGGTAAAAAGCGGTCCCCCGACGGTTTCTTCCCTTTGCTCCGTATTGGTCATAAGTCTTTCGATCTTCGGGTCTCGTGCTCCGAGGACTTCAACCCACACTCCTGGCATGCTCCCTGACACGTTTTCCGGAGGTATAGGTCGGGAAGCGAGCTCGTTGGAGGGAGAAGTGTGGTGCGACCCAAAACGGTCCAAAAGATGGCCGAAGCTTCCAACGAGTGGCGAACGCTCGTCCGGTGTCAGAAACCACTGGAAATGCACTTGCAGCGAAGGAAACGGGCTGAGCTCGAGGACTTCCGGTGCTCGTCCCAAGAAAACGCGAGCGGGAATGCCCCGGACTCAGTTTTCTCGTCCTGGGGTAAAAAGCGGTCCCCCGACGGTTTCTTCCCTTTGCTCCGTATTGGTCATAAGTCTTTCGATCTTCGGGTCTCGTGCTCCGAGGACTTCAACCCACACTCCTGGCATGCTCCCTGACACGTTTTCCGGAGGTATAGGTCGGGAAGCGAGCTCGTTGGAGGGAGAACTGTGGTGCGACCCAAAACGGTCCAAAAGATGGCCGAAGCTTCCAACGAGTGGCGAACGCTCGTCCGGTGTCAGAAACCACTGGAAATGCACTTGCAGCGAAGGAAACGGGCTGAGCTCGAGGACTTCCGGTGCTCGTCCCAAGAAAACGCGAGCGGGAATGCCCCGGACTCAGTTTTCTCGTCCTGGGGTAAAAAGCGGTCCCCCGACGGTTTCTTCCCTTTGCTCCGTATTGGTCATAAGTCTTTCGATCTTCGGGTCTCGTGCTCCGAGGACTTCAACCCACACTCCTGGCATGCTCCCTGACACGTTTTCCGGAGGTATAGGTCGGGAAGCGAGCTCGTTGGAGGGAGAACTGTGGTGCGACCCAAAACGGTCCAAAAGATGGCCGAAGCTTCCAACGAGTGGCGAACGCTCGTCCGGTGTCAGAAACCACTGGAAATGCACTTGCAGCGAAGGAAACGGGCTGAGCTCGAGGACTTCCGGTGCTCGTCCCAAGAAAACGCGAGCGGGAATGCCCCGGACTCAGTTTTCTCGTCCTGGGGTAAAAAGCGGTCCCCCGACGGTTTCTTCCCTTTGCTCCGTATTGGTCATAAGTCTTTCGATCTTCGGGTCTCGTGCTCCGAGGACTTCAACCCACACTCCTGGCATGCTCCCTGACACGTTTTCCGGAGGTATAGGTCGGGAAGCGAGCTCGTTGGAGGGAGAAGTGTGGTGCGACCCAAAACGGTCCAAAAGATGGCCGAAGCTTCCAACGAGTGGCGAACGCTCGTCCGGTGTCAGAAACCACTGGAAATGCACTTGCAGCGAAGGAAACGGGCTGAGCTCGAGGACTTCCGGTGCTCGTCCCAAGAAAACGCGAGCGGGAATGCCCCGGACTCAGTTTTCTCGTCCTGGGGTAAAAAGCGGTCCCCCGACGGTTTCTTCCCTTTGCTCCGTATTGGTCATAAGTCTTTCGATCTTCGGGTCTCGTGCTCCGAGGACTTCAACCCACACTCCTGGCATGCTCCCTGACACGTTTTCCGGAGGTATAGGTCGGGAAGCGAGCTCGTTGGAGGGAGAACTGTGGTGCGACCCAAAACGGTCCAAAAGATGGCCGAAGCTTCCAACGAGTGGCGAACGCTCGTCCGGTGTCAGAAACCACTGGAAATGCACTTGCAGCGAAGGAAACGGGCTGAGCTCGAGGACTTCCGGTGCTCGTCCCAAGAAAACGCGAGCGGGAATGCCCCGGACTCAGTTTTCTCGTCCTGGGGTAAAAAGCGGTCCCCCGACGGTTTCTTCCCTTTGCTCCGTATTGGTCATAAGTCTTTCGATCTTCGGGTCTCGTGCTCCGAGGACTTCAACCCACACTCCTGGCATGCTCCCTGACACGTTTTCCGGAGGTATAGGTCGGGAAGCGAGCTCGTTGGAGGGAGAACTGTGGTGCGACCCAAAACGGTCCAAAAGATGGCCGAAGCTTCCAACGAGTGGCGAACGCTCGTCCGGTGTCAGAAACCACTGGAAATGCACTTGCAGCGAAGGAAACGGGCTGAGCTCGAGGACTTCCGGTGCTCGTCCCAAGAAAACGCGAGCGGGAATGCCCCGGACTCAGTTTTCTCGTCCTGGGGTAAAACGCGGTCCCCCGACGGTTTCTTCCCTTTGCTCCGTATTGGTCATAAGTCTTTCGATCTTCGGGTCTCGTGCTCCGAGGACTTCAACCCACACTCCTGGCATGCTCCCTGACACGTTTTCCGGAGGTATAGGTCGGGAAGCGAGCTCGTTGGAGGGAGAACTGTGGTGCGACCCAAAACGGTCCAAAAGATGGCCGAAGCTTCCAACGAGTGGCGAACGCTCGTCCGGTGTCAGAAACCACTGGAAATGCACTTGCAGCGAAGGAAACGGGCTGAGCTCGAGGACTTCCGGTGCTCGTCCCAAGAAAACGCGAGCGGGAATGCCCCGGACTCAGTTTTCTCGTCCTGGGGTAAAAAGCGGTCCCCCGACGGTTTCTTCCCTTTGCTCCGTATTGGTCATAAGTCTTTCGATCTTCGGGTCTCGTGCTCCGAGGACTTCAACCCACACTCCTGGCATGCTCCCTGACACGTTTTTCGGAGGTATAGGTCGGGAAGCGAGCTCGTTGGAGGGAGAACTGTGGTGCGACCCAAAACGGTCCAAAAGATGGCCGAAGCTTCCAACGAGTGGCGAACGCTCGTCCGGTGTCAGAAACCACTGGAAATGCACTTGCAGCGAAGGAAACGGGCTGAGCTCGAGGACTTCCGGTGCTCGTCCCAAGAAAACGCGAGCGGGAATGCCCCGGACTCAGTTTTCTCGTCCTGGGGTAAAAAGCGGTCCCCCGACGGTTTCTTCCCTTTGCTCCGTATTGGTCATAAGTCTTTCGATCTTCGGGTCTCGTGCTCCGAGGACTTCAACCCACACTCCTGGCATGCTCCCTGACACGTTTTCCGGAGGTATAGGTCGGGAAGCGAGCTCGTTGGAGGGAGAACTGTGGTGCGACCCAAAACGGTCCAAAAGATGGCCGAAGCTTCCAACGAGTGGCGAACGCTCGTCCGGTGTCAGAAACCACTGGAAATGCACTTGCAGCGAAGGAAACGGGCTGAGCTCGAGGACTTCCGGTGCTCGTCCCAAGAAAACGCGAGCGGGAATGCCCCGGACTCAGTTTTCTCGTCCTGGGGTAAAAAGCGGTCCCCCGACGGTTTCTTCCCTTTGCTCCGTATTGGTCATAAGTCTTTCGATCTTCGGGTCTCGTGCTCCGAGGACTTCAACCCACACTCCTGGCATGCTCCCTGACACGTTTTCCGGAGGTATAGGTCGGGAAGCGAGCTCGTTGGAGGGAGAACTGTGGTGCGACCCAAAACGGTCCAAAAGATGGCCGAAGCTTCCAACGAGTGGCGAACGCTCGTCCGGTGTCAGAAACCACTGGAAATGCACTTGCAGCGAAGGAAACGGGCTGAGCTCGAGGACTTCCGGTGCTCGTCCCAAGAAAACGCGAGCGGGAATGCCCCGGACTCAGTTTTCTCGTCCTGGGGTAAAAAGCGGTCCCCCGACGGTTTCTTCCCTTTGCTCCGTATTGGTCATAAGTCTTTCGATCTTCGGGTCTCATGCTCCGAGGACTTCAACCCACACTCCTGGCATGCTCCCTGACACGTTTTCCGGAGGTATAGGTCGGGAAGCGAGCTCGTTGGAGGGAGAACTGTGGTGCGACCCAAAACGGTCCAAAAGATGGCCGAAGCTTCCAACGAGTGGCGAACGCTCGTCCGGTGTCAGAAACCACTGGAAATGCACTTGCAGCGAAGGAAACGGGCTGAGCTCGAGGACTTCCGGTGCTCGTCCCAAGAAAACGCGAGCGGGAATGCCCCGGACTCAGTTTTCTCGTCCTGGGGTAAAACGCGGTCCCCCGACGGTTTCTTCCCTTTGCTCCGTATTGGTCATAAGTCTTTCGATCTTCGGGTCTCGTGCTCCGAGGACTTCAACCCACACTCCTGGCATGCTCCCTGACACGTTTTCCGGAGGTATAGGTCGGGAAGCGAGCTCGTTGGAGGGAGAACTGTGGTGCGACCCAAAACGGTCCAAAAGATGGCCGAAGCTTCCAACGAGTGGCGAACGCTCGTCCGGTGTCAGAAACCACTGGAAATGCACTTGCAGCGAAGGAAACGGGCTGAGCTCGAGGACTTCCGGTGCTCGTCCCAAGAAAACGCGAGCGGGAATGCCCCGGACTCAGTTTTCTCGTCCTGGGGTAAAAAGCGGTCCCCCGACGGTTTCTTCCCTTTGCTCTGTATTGGTCATAAGTCTTTCGATCTTCGGGTCTCGTGCTCCGAGGACTTCAACCCACACTCCTGGCATGCTCCCTGACACGTTTTCCGGAGGTATAGGTCGGGAAGCGAGCTCGTTGGAGGGAGAACTGTGGTGCGACCCAAAACGGTCCAAAAGATGGCCGAAGCTTCCAACGAGTGGCGAACGCTCGTCCGGTGTCAGAAACCACTGGAAATGCACTTGCAGCGAAGGAAACGGGCTGAGCTCGAGGACTTCCGGTGCTCGTCCCAAGAAAACGCGAGCGGGAATGCCCCGGACTCAGTTTTCTCGTCCTGGGGTAAAAAGCGGTCCCCCGACGGTTTCTTCCCTTTGCTCCGTATTGGTCATAAGTCTTTCGATCTTCGGGTCTCGTGCTCCGAGGACTTCAACCCACACTCCTGGCATGCTCCCTGACACGTTTTCCGGAGGTATAGGTCGGGAAGCGAGCTCGTTGGAGGGAGAACTGTGGTGCGACCCAAAACGGTCCAAAAGATGGCCGAAGCTTCCAACGAGTGGCGAACGCTCGTCCGGTGTCAGAAACCACTGGAAATGCACTTGCAGCGAAGGAAACGGGCTGAGCTCGAGGACTTCCGGTGCTCGACCCAAGAAAACGCGAGCGGGAATGCCCCGGACTCAGTTTTCTCGTCCTGGGGTAAAAAGCGGTCCCCCGACGGTTTCTTCCCTTTGCTCCGTATTGGTCATAAGTCTTTCGATCTTCGGGTCTCGTGCTCCGAGGACTTCAACCCACACTCCTGGCATGCTCCCTGACACGTTTTTCGGAGGTATAGGTCGGGAAGCGAGCTCGTTGGAGGGAGAACTGTGGTGCGACCCAAAACGGTCCAAAAGATGGCCGAAGCTTCCAACGAGTGGCGAACGCTCGTCCGGTGTCAGAAACCACTGGAAATGCACTTGCAGCGAAGGAAACGGGCTGAGCTCGAGGACTTCCGGTGCTCGTCCCAAGAAAACGCGAGCGGGAATGCCCCGGACTCAGTTTTCTCGTCCTGGGGTAAAAAGCGGTCCCCCGACGGTTTCTTCCCTTTGCTCCGTATTGGTCATAAGTCTTTCGATCTTCGGGTCTCGTGCTCCGAGGACTTCAACCCACACTCCTGGCATGCTCCCTGACACGTTTTCCGGAGGTATAGGTCGGGAAGCGAGCTCGTTGGAGGGAGAACTGTGGTGCGACCCAAAACGGTCCAAAAGATGGCCGAAGCTTCCAACGAGTGGCGAACGCTCGTCCGGTGTCAGAAACCACTGGAAATGCACTTGCAGCGAAGGAAACGGGCTGAGCTCGAGGACTTCCGGTGCTCGTCCCAAGAAAACGCGAGCGGGAATGCCCCGGACTCAGTTTTCTCGTCCTGGGGTAAAAAGCGGTCCCCCGACGGTTTCTTCCCTTTGCTCCGTATTGGTCATAAGTCTTTCGATCTTCGGGTCTCGTGCTCCGAGGACTTCAACCCACACTCCTGGCATGCTCCCTGACACGTTTTCCGGAGGTATAGGTCGGGAAGCGAGCTCGTTGGAGGGAGAACTGTGGTGCGACCCAAAACGGTCCAAAAGATGGCCGAAGCTTCCAACGAGTGGCGAACGCTCGTCCGGTGTCAGAAACCACTGGAAATGCACTTGCAGCGAAGGAAACGGGCTGAGCTCGAGGACTTCCGGTGCTCGTCCCAAGAAAACGCGAGCGGGAATGCCCCGGACTCAGTTTTCTCGTCCTGGGGTAAAAAGCGGTCCCCCGACGGTTTCTTCCCTTTGCTCCGTATTGGTCATAAGTCTTTCGATCTTCGGGTCTCGTGCTCCGAGGACTTCAACCCACACTCCTGGCATGCTCCCTGACACGTTTTCCGGAGGTATAGGTCGGGAAGCGAGCTCGTTGGAGGGAGAACTGTGGTGCGACCCAAAACGGTCCAAAAGATGGCCGAAGCTTCCAACGAGTGGCGAACGCTCGTCCGGTGTCAGAAACCACTGGAAATGCACTTGCAGCGAAGGAAACGGGCTGAGCTCGAGGACTTCCGGTGCTCGTCCCAAGAAAACGCGAGCGGGAATGCCCCGGACTCAGTTTTCTCGTCCTGGGGTAAAAAGCGGTCCCCCGACGGTTTCTTCCCTTTGCTCCGTATTGGTCATAAGTCTTTCGATCTTCGGGTCTCGTGCTCCGAGGACTTCAACCCACACTCCTGGCATGCTCCCTGACACGTTTTCCGGAGGTATAGGTCGGGAAGCGAGCTCGTTGGAGGGAGAACTGTGGTGCGACCCAAAACGGTCCAAAAGATGGCCGAAGCTTCCAACGAGTGGCGAACGCTCGTCCGGTGTCAGAAACCACTGGAAATGCACTTGCAGCGAAGGAAACGGGCTGAGCTCGAGGACTTCCGGTGCTCGTCCCAAGAAAACGCGAGCGGGAATGCCCCGGACTCAGTTTTCTCGTCCTGGGGTAAAAAGCGGTCCCCCGACGGTTTCTTCCCTTTGCTCCGTATTGGTCATAAGTCTTTCGATCTTCGGGTCCCGTGCTCCGAGGACTTCAACCCACACTCCTGGCATGCTCCCTGACACGTTTTTCGGAGGTATAGGTCGGGAAGCGAGCTCGTTGGAGGGAGAACTGTGGTGCGACCCAAAACGGTCCAAAAGATGGCCGAAGCTTCCAACGAGTGGCGAACGCTCGTCCGGTGTCAGAAACCACTGGAAATGCACTTGCAGCGAAGGAAACGGGCTGAGCTCGAGGACTTCCGGTGCTCGTCCCAAGAAAACGCGAGCGGGAATGCCCCGGACTCAGTTTTCTCGTCCTGGGGTAAAAAGCGGTCCCCCGACGGTTTCTTCCCTTTGCTCCGTATTGGTCATAAGTCTTTCGATCTTCGGGTCTCGTGCTCCGAGGACTTCAACCCACACTCCTGGCATGCTCCCTGACACGTTTTCCGGAGGTATAGGTCGGGAAGCGAGCTCGTTGGAGGGAGAACTGTGGTGCGACCCAAAACGGTCCAAAAGATGGCCGAAGCTTCCAACGAGTGGCGAACGCTCGTCCGGTGTCAGAAACCACTGGAAATGCACTTGCAGCGAAGGAAACGGGCTGAGCTCGAGGACTTCCGGTGCTCGTCCCAAGAAAACGCGAGCGGGAATGCCCCGGACTCAGTTTTCTCGTCATGGGGTAAAAAGCGGTCCCCCGACGGTTTCTTCCCTTTGCTCCGTATTGGTCATAAGTCTTTCGATCTTCGGGTCTCGTGCTCCGAGGACTTCAACCCACACTCCTGGCATGCTCCCTGACACGTTTTCCGGAGGTATAGGTCGGGAAGCGAGCTCGTTGGAGGGAGAACTGTGGTGCGACCCAAAACGGTCCAAAAGATGGCCGAAGCTTCCAACGAGTGGCGAACGCTCGTCCGGTGTCAGAAACCACTGGAAATGCACTTGCAGCGAAGGAAACGGGCTGAGCTCGAGGACTTCCGGTGCTCGTCCCAAGAAAACGCGAGCGGGAATGCCCCGGACTCAGTTTTCTCGTCCTGGGGTAAAAAGCGGTCCCCCGACGGTTTCTTCCCTTTGCTCCGTATTGGTCATAAGTCTTTCGATCTTCGGGTCTCGTGCTCCGAGGACTTCAACCCACACTCCTGGCATGCTCCCTGACACGTTTTCCGGAGGTATAGGTCGGGAAGCGAGCTCGTTGGAGGGAGAACTGTGGTGCGACCCAAAACGGTCCAAAAGATGGCCGAAGCTTCCAACGAGTGGCGAACGCTCGTCCGGTGTCAGAAACCACTGGAAATGCACTTGCAGCGAAGGAAACGGGCTGAGCTCGAGGACTTCCGGTGCTCGTCCCAAGAAAACGCGAGCGGGAATGCCCCGGACTCAGTTTTCTCGTCCTGGGGTAAAAAGCGGTCCCCCGACGGTTTCTTCCCTTTGCTCCGTATTGGTCATAAGTCTTTCGATCTTCGGGTCGCGTGCTCCGAGGACTTCAACCCACACTCCTGGCATGCTCCCTGACACGTTTTCCGGAGGTATAGGTCGGGAAGCGAGCTCGTTGGAGGGAGAACTGTGGTGCGACCCAAAACGGTCCAAAAGATGGCGGAAGCTTCCAACGAGTGGCGAACGCTCGTCCGGTGTCAGAAACCACTGGAAATGCACTTGCAGCGAAGGAAACGGGCTGAGCTCGAGGACTTCCGGTGCTCGTCCCAAGAAAACGCGAGCGGGAATGCCCCGGACTCAGTTTTCTCGTCCTGGGGTAAAAAGCGGTCCCCCGACGGTTTCTTCCCTTTGCTCCGTATTGGTCATAAGTCTTTCGATCTTCGGGTCCCGTGCTCCGAGGACTTCAACCCACACTCCTGGCATGCTCCCTGACACGTTTTCCGGAGGTATAGGTCGGGAAGCGAGCTCGTTGGAGGGAGAACTGTGGTGCGACCCAAAACGGTCCAAAAGATGGCCGAAGCTTCCAACGAGTGGCGAACGCTCGTCCGGTGTCAGAAACCACTGGAAATGCACTTGCAGCGAAGGAAACGGGCTGAGCTCGAGGACTTCCGGTGCTCGTCCCAAGAAAACGCGAGCGGGAATGACCCGGACTCAGTTTTCTCGTCATGGGGTAAAAAGCGGTCCCCCGACGGTTTCTTCCCTTTGCTCCGTATTGGTCATAAGTCTTTCGATCTTCGGGTCCCGTGCTCCGAGGACTTCAACCCACACTCCTGGCATGCTCCCTGACACGTTTTCCGGAGGTATAGGTCGGGAAGCGAGCTCGTTGGAGGGAGAACTGTGGTGCGACCCAAAACGGTCCAAAAGATGGCCGAAGCTTCCAACGAGTGGCGAACGCTCGTCCGGTGTCAGAAACCACTGGAAATGCACTTGCAGCGAAGGAAACGGGCTGAGCTCGAGGACTTCCGGTGCTCGTCCCAAGAAAACGCGAGCGGGAATGCCCCGGACTCAGTTTTCTCGTCCTGGGGTAAAAAGCGGTCCCCCGACGGTTTCTTCCCTTTGCTCCGTATTGGTCATAAGTCTTTCGATCTTCGGGTCCCGTGCTCCGAGGACTTCAACCCACACTCCTGGCATGCTCCCTGACACGTTTTCCGGAGGTATAGGTAGGGAAGCGAGCTCGTTGGAGGGAGAACTGTGGTGCGACCCAAAACGGTCCAAAAGATGGCTGAAGCTTCCAACGAGTGGCGAACGCTCGTCCGGTGTCAGAAACCACTGGAAATGCACTTGCAGCGAAGGAAACGGGCTGAGCTCGAGGACTTCCGGTGCTCGTCCCAAGAAAACGCGAGCGGGAATGCCCCGGACTCAGTTTTCTCGTCCTGGGGTAAAAAGCGGTCCCCCGACGGTTTCTTCCCTTTGCTCCGTATTGGTCATAAGTCTTTCGATCTTCGGGTCCCGTGCTCCGAGGACTTCAACCCACACTCCTGGCATGCTCCCTGACACGTTTTCCGGAGGTATAGGTAGGGAAGCGAGCTCGTTGGAGGGAGAACTGTGGTGCGACCCAAAACGGTCCAAAAGATGGCTGAAGCTTCCAACGAGTGGCGAACGCTCGTCCGGTGTCAGAAACCACTGGAAATGCACTTGCAGCGAAGGAAACGGGCTGAGCTCGAGGACTTCCGGTGCTCGTCCCAAGAAAACGCGAGCGGGAATGCCCCGGACTCAGTTTTCTCGTCATGGGGTAAAAAGCGGTCCCCCGACGGTTTCTTCCCTTTGCTCCGTATTGGTCATAAGTCTTTCGATCTTCGGGTCCCGTGCTCCGAGGACTTCAACCCACACTCCTGGCATGCTCCCTGACACGTTTTCCGGAGGTATAGGTCGGGAAGCGAGCTCGTTGGAGGGAGAACTGTGGTGCGACCCAAAACGGTCCAAAAGATGGCCGAAGCTTCCAACGAGTGGCGAACGCTCGTCCGGTGTCAGAAACCACTGGAAATGCACTTGCAGCGAAGGAAACGGGCTGAGCTCGAGGACTTCCGGTGCTCGTCCCAAGAAAACGCGAGCGGGAATGCCCCGGACTCAGTTTTCTCGTCCTGGGGTAAAAAGCGGTCCCCCGACGGTTTCTTCCCTTTGCTCCGTATTGGTCATAAGTCTTTCGATCTTCGGGTCGCGTGCTCCGAGGACTTCAACCCACACTCCTGGCATGCTCCCTGACACGTTTTCCGGAGGTATAGGTCGGGAAGCGAGCTCGTTGGAGGGAGAACTGTGGTGCGACCCAAAACGGTCCAAAAGATGGCGGAAGCTTCCAACGAGTGGCGAACGCTCGTCCGGTGTCAGAAACCACTGGAAATGCACTTGCAGCGAAGGAAACGGGCTGAGCTCGAGGACTTCCGGTGCTCGTCCCAAGAAAACGCGAGCGGGAATGCCCCGGACTCAGTTTTCTCGTCCTGGGGTAAAAAGCGGTCCCCCGACGGTTTCTTCCCTTTGCTCCGTATTGGTCATAAGTCTTTCGATCTTCGGGTCCCGTGCTCCGAGGACTTCAACCCACACTCCTGGCATGCTCCCTGACACGTTTTCCGGAGGTATAGGTCGGGAAGCGAGCTCGTTGGAGGGAGAACTGTGGTGCGACCCAAAACGGTCCAAAAGATGGCCGAAGCTTCCAACGAGTGGCGAACGCTCGTCCGGTGTCAGAAACCACTGGAAATGCACTTGCAGCGAAGGAAACGGGCTGAGCTCGAGGACTTCCGGTGCTCGTCCCAAGAAAACGCGAGCGGGAATGCCCCGGACTCAGTTTTCTCGTCCTGGGGTAAAAAGCGGTCCCCCGACGGTTTCTTCCCTTTGCTCCGTATTGGTCATAAGTCTTTCGATCTTCGGGTCCCGTGCTCCGAGGACTTCAACCCACACTCCTGGCATGCTCCCTGACACGTTTTCCGGAGGTATAGGTAGGGAAGCGAGCTCGTTGGAGGGAGAACTGTGGTGCGACCCAAAACGGTCCAAAAGATGGCTGAAGCTTCCAACGAGTGGCGAACGCTCGTCCGGTGTCAGAAACCACTGGAAATGCACTTGCAGCGAAGGAAACGAGCTGAGCTCGAGGACTTCCGGTGCTCGTCCCAAGAAAACGCGAGCGGGAATGCCCCGGACTCAGTTTTCTCGTCCTGGGGTAAAAAGCGGTCCCCCGACGGTTTCTTCCCTTTGCTCCGTATTGGTCATAAGTCTTTCGATCTTCGGGTCCCGTGCTCCGAGGACTTCAACCCACACTCCTGGCATGCTCCCTGACACGTTTTCCGGAGGTATAGGTAGGGAAGCGAGCTCGTTGGAGGGAGAACTGTGGTGCGACCCAAAACGGTCCAAAAGATGGCTGAAGCTTCCAACGAGTGGCGAACGCTCGTCCGGTGTCAGAAACCACTGGAAATGCACTTGCAGCGAAGGAAACGGGCTGAGCTCGAGGACTTCCGGTGCTCGTCCCAAGAAAACGCGAGCGGGAATGCCCCGGACTCAGTTTTCTCGTCATGGGGTAAAAAGCGGTCCCCCGACGGTTTCTTCCCTTTGCTCCGTATTGGTCATAAGTCTTTCGATCTTCGGGTCCCGTGCTCCGAGGACTTCAACCCACACTCCTGGCATGCTCCCTGACACGTTTTCCGGAGGTATAGGTCGGGAAGCGAGCTCGTTGGAGGGAGAACTGTGGTGCGACCCAAAACGGTCCAAAAGATGGCCGAAGCTTCCAACGAGTGGCGAACGCTCGTCCGGTGTCAGAAACCACTGGAAATGCACTTGCAGCGAAGGAAACGGGCTGAGCTCGAGGACTTCCGGTGCTCGTCCCAAGAAAACGCGAGCGGGAATGCCCCGGACTCAGTTTTCTCGTCCTGGGGTAAAAAGCGGTCCCCCGACGGTTTCTTCCCTTTGCTCCGTATTGGTCATAAGTCTTTCGATCTTCGGGTCGCGTGCTCCGAGGACTTCAACCCACACTCCTGGCATGCTCCCTGACACGTTTTCCGGAGGTATAGGTCGGGAAGCGAGCTCGTTGGAGGGAGAACTGTGGTGCGACCCAAAACGGTCCAAAAGATGGCGGAAGCTTCCAACGAGTGGCGAACGCTCGTCCGGTGTCAGAAACCACTGGAAATGCACTTGCAGCGAAGGAAACGGGCTGAGCTCGAGGACTTCCGGTGCTCGTCCCAAGAAAACGCGAGCGGGAATGCCCCGGACTCAGTTTTCTCGTCCTGGGGTAAAAAGCGGTCCCCCGACGGTTTCTTCCCTTTGCTCCGTATTGGTCATAAGTCTTTCGATCTTCGGGTCCCGTGCTCCGAGGACTTCAACCCACACTCCTGGCATGCTCCCTGACACGTTTTCCGGAGGTATAGGTCGGGAAGCGAGCTCGTTGGAGGGAGAACTGTGGTGCGACCCAAAACGGTCCAAAAGATGGCCGAAGCTTCCAACGAGTGGCGAACGCTCGTCCGGTGTCAGAAACCACTGGAAATGCACTTGCAGCGAAGGAAACGGGCTGAGCTCGAGGACTTCCGGTGCTCGTCCCAAGAAAACGCGAGCGGGAATGCCCCGGACTCAGTTTTCTCGTCCTGGGGTAAAAAGCGGTCCCCCGACGGTTTCTTCCCTTTGCTCCGTATTGGTCATAAGTCTTTCGATCTTCGGGTCTCGTGCTCCGAGGACTTCAACCCACACTCCTGGCATGCTCCCTGACACGTTTTCCGGAGGTATAGGTCGGGAAGCGAGCTCGTTGGAGGGAGAACTGTGGTGCGACCCAAAACGGTCCAAAAGATGGCCGAAGCTTCCAACGAGTGGCGAACGCTCGTCCGGTGTCAGAAACCACTGGAAATGCACTTGCAGCGAAGGAAACGGGCTGAGCTCGAGGACTTCCGGTGCTCGTCCCAAGAAAACGCGAGCGGGAATGCCCCGGACTCAGTTTTCTCGTCCTGGGGTAAAAAGCGGTCCCCCGACGGTTTCTTCCCTTTGCTCCGTATTGGTCATAAGTCTTTCGATCTTCGGGTCCCGTGCTCCGAGGACTTCAACCCACACTCCTGGCATGCTCCCTGACACGTTTTCCGGAGGTATAGGTAGGGAAGCGAGCTCGTTGGAGGGAGAACTGTGGTGCGACCAAAAACGGTCCAAAAGATGGCTGAAGCTTCCAACGAGTGGCGAACGCTCGTCCGGTGTCAGAAACCACTGGAAATGCACTTGCAGCGAAGGAAACGGGCTGAGCTCGAGGACTTCCGGTGCTCGTCCCAAGAAAACGCGAGCGGGAATGCCCCGGACTCAGTTTTCTCGTCCTGGGGTAAAAAGCGGTCCCCCGACGGTTTCTTCCCTTTGCTCCGTATTGGTCATAAGTCTTTCGATCTTCGGGTCCCGTGCTCCGAGGACTTCAACCCACACTCCTGGCATGCTCCCTGACACGTTTTCCGGAGGTATAGGTAGGGAAGCGAGCTCGTTGGAGGGAGAACTGTGGTGCGACCCAAAACGGTCCAAAAGATGGCTGAAGCTTCCAACGAGTGGCGAACGCTCGTCCGGTGTCAGAAACCACTGGAAATGCACTTGCAGCGAAGGAAACGGGCTGAGCTCGAGGACTTCCGGTGCTCGTCCCAAGAAAACGCGAGCGGGAATGCCCCGGACTCAGTTTTCTCGTCATGGGGTAAAAAGCGGTCCCCCGACGGTTTCTTCCCTTTGCTCCGTATTGGTCATAAGTCTTTCGATCTTCGGGTCCCGTGCTCCGAGGACTTCAACCCACACTCCTGGCATGCTCCCTGACACGTTTTCCGGAGGTATAGGTCGGGAAGCGAGCTCGTTGGAGGGAGAACTGTGGTGCGACCCAAAACGGTCCAAAAGATGGCCGAAGCTTCCAACGAGTGGCGAACGCTCGTCCGGTGTCAGAAACCACTGGAAATGCACTTGCAGCGAAGGAAACGGGCTGAGCTCGAGGACTTCCGGTGCTCGTCCCAAGAAAACGCGAGCGGGAATGCCCCGGACTCAGTTTTCTCGTCCTGGGGTAAAAAGCGGTCCCCCGACGGTTTCTTCCCTTTGCTCCGTATTGGTCATAAGTCTTTCGATCTTCGGGTCCCGTGCTCCGAGGACTTCAACCCACACTCCTGGCATGCACCCTGACACGTTTTCCGGAGGTATAGGTAGGGAAGCGAGCTCGTTGGAGGGAGAACTGTGGTGCGACCCAAAACGGTCCAAAAGATGGCTGAAGCTTCCAACGAGTGGCGAACGCTCGTCCGGTGTCAGAAACCACTGGAAATGCACTTGCAGCGAAGGAAACGGGCTGAGCTCGAGGACTTCCGGTGCTCGTCCCAAGAAAACGCGAGCGGGAATGCCCCGGACTCAGTTTTCTCGTCCTGGGGTAAAAAGCGGTCCCCCGACGGTTTCTTCCCTTTGCTCCGTATTGGTCATAAGTCTTTCGATCTTCGGGTCGCGTGCTCCGAGGACTTCAACCCACACTCCTGGCATGCTCCCTGACACGTTTTCCGGAGGTATAGGTCGGGAAGCGAGCTCGTTGGAGGGAGAACTGTGGTGCGACCCAAAACGGTCCAAAAGATGGCCGAAGCTTCCAACGAGTGGCGAACGCTCGTCCGGTGTCAGAAACCACTGGAAATGCACTTGCAGCGAAGGAAACGGGCTGAGCTCGAGGACTTCCGGTGCTCGTCCCAAGAAAACGCGAGCGGGAATGCCCCGGACTCAGTTTTCTCGTCCTGGGGTAAAAAGCGGTCCCCCGACGGTTTCTTCCCTTTGCTCCGTATTGGTCATAAGTCTTTCGATCTTCGGGTCCCGTGCTCCGAGGACTTCAACCCACACTCCTGGCATGCTCCCTGACACGTTTTCCAGAGGTATACGTCGGGAAGCGAGCTCGTTGGAGGGAGAACTGTGGTGCGACCCAAAACGGTCCAAAAGATGGCCGAAGCTTCCAACGAGTGGCGAACGCTCGTCCGGTGTCAGAAACCACTGGAAATGCACTTGCAGCGAAGGAAACGGGCTGAGCTCGAGGACTTCCGGTGCTCGTCCCAAGAAAACGCGAGCGGGAATGCCCCGGACTCAGTTTTCTCGTCCTGGGGTAAAAAACGGTCCCCCGACGGTTTCTTCCCTTTGCTCCGTATTGGTCATAAGTCTTTCGATCTTCGGGTCCCGTGCTCCGAGGACTTCAACCCACACTCCTGGCATGCTCCCTGACACGTTTTCCGGAGGTATAGGTAGGGAAGCGAGCTCGTTGGAGGGAGAACTGTGGTGCGACCCAAAACGGTCCAAAAGATGGCCGAAGCTTCCAACGAGTGGCGAACGCTCGTCCGGTGTCAGAAACCACTGGAAATGCACTTGCAGCGAAGGAAACGGGCTGAGCTCGAGGACTTCCGGTGCTCGTCCCAAGAAAACGCGAGCGGGAATGCCCCGGACTCAGTTTTCTCGTCCTGGGGTAAAAAGCGGTCCCCCGACGGTTTCTTCCCTTTGCTCCGTATTGGTCATAAGTCTTTCGATCTTCGGGTCCCGTGCTCCGAGGACTTCAACCCACACTCCTGGCATGCTCCCTGACACGTTTTCCAGAGGTATACGTCGGGAAGCGAGCTCGTTGGAGGAAGAACTGTGGTGCGACCCAAAACGGTCCAAAAGATGGCCGAAGCTTCCAACGAGTGGCGAACGCTCGTCCGGTGTCAGAAACCACTGGAAATGCACTTGCAGCGAAGGAAACGGGCTGAGCTCGAGGACTTCCGGTGCTCGTCCCAAGAAAACGCGAGCGGGAATGCCCCGGACTCAGTTTTCTCGTCCTGGGGTAAAAAACAGTCCCCCGACGGTTTCTTCCCTTTGCTCCGTATTGGTCATAAGTCTTTCGATCTTCGGGTCCCGTGCTCCGAGGACTTCAACCCACACTCCTGGCATGCTCCCTGACACGTTTTCCGGAGGTATAGGTAGGGAAGCGAGCTCGTTGGAGGGAGAATTGTGGTGCGACCCAAAACGGTCCAAAAGATGGCCGAAGCTTCCAACGAGTGGCGAACGCTCGTCCGGTGTCAGAAACCACTGGAAATGCACTTGCAGCGAAGGAAACGGGCTGAGCTCGAGGACTTCCGGTGCTCGTCCCAAGAAAACGCGAGCGGGAATGCCCCGGACTCAGTTTTCTCGTCCTGGGGTAAAAAGCGGTCCCCCGACGGTTTCTTCCCTTTGCTCCGTATTGGTCATAAGTCTTTCGATCTTCGGGTCCCGTGCTCCGAGGACTTCAACCCACACTCCTGGCATGCTCCCTGACACGTTTTCCAGAGGTATAGGTCGGGAAGCGAGCTCGTTGGAGGGAGAACTGTGGTGCGACCCAAAACGGTCCAAAAGATGGCCGAAGCTTCCAACGAGTGGCGAACGCTCGTCCGGTGTCAGAAACCACTGGAAATGCACTTGCAGCGAAGGAAACGGGCTGAGCTCGAGGACTTCCGGTGCTCGTCCCAAGAAAACGCGAGCGGGAATGCCCCGGACTCAGTTTTCTCGTCCTGGGGTAAAAAGCGGTCCCCCGACGGTTTCTTCCCTTTGCTCCGTATTGGTCATAAGTCTTTCGATCTTCGGGTCTCGTGCTCCGAGGACTTCAACCCACACTCCTGGCATTCTCCCTGACACGTTTTCCGGAGGTATAGGTCGGGAAGCGAGCTCGTTGGAGGGAGAACTGTGGTGCGACCCAAAACGGTCCAAAAGATGGCCGAAGCTTCCAACGAGTGGCGAACGCTCGTCCGGTGTCAGAAACCACTGGAAATGCACTTGCAGCGAAGGAAACGGGCTGAGCTCGAGGACTTCCGGTGCTCGTCCCAAGAAAACGCGAGCGGGAATGCCCCGGACTCAGTTTTCTCGTCCTGGGGTAAAAACGGTCCCCCGACGGTTTCTTCCCTTTGCTCCGTATTGGTCATAAGTCTTTCGATCTTCGGGTCTCGTGCTCCGAGGACTTCAACCCACACTCCTGGCATGCTCCCTGACACGTTTTCCGGAGGTATAGGTCGGGAAGCGAGCTCGTTGGAGGGAGAACTGTGGTGCGACCCAAAACGGTCCAAAAAATGGCCGAAGCTTCCAACGAGTGGCGAACGCTCGTCCGGTGTCAGAAACCACTGGAAATGCACTTGCAGCGAAGGAAACGGGCTGAGCTCGAGGACTTCCGGTGCTCGTCCCAAGAAAACGCGAGCGGGAATGCCCCGGACTCAGTTTTCTCGTCCTGGGGTAAAAAGCGGTCCCCCGACGGTTTCTTCCCTTTGCTCCGTATTGGTCATAAGTCTTTCGATCTTCGGGTCGCGTGCTCCGAGGACTTCAACCCACACTCCTGGCATGCTCCCTGACACGTTTTCCGGAGGTATAGGTCGGGAAGCGAGCTCGTTGGAGGGAGAACTGTGGTGCGACCCAAAACGGTCCAAAAGATGGCCGAAGCTTCCAACGAGTGGCGAACGCTCGTCCGGTGTCAGAAACCACTGGAAATGCACTTGCAGCGAAGGAAACGGGCTGAGCTCGAGGACTTCCGGTGCTCGTCCCAAGAAAACGCGAGCGGGAATGCCCCGGACTCAGTTTTCTCGTCCTGGGGTAAAAACGGTCCCCCGACGGTTTCTTCCCTTTGCTCCGTATTGGTCATAAGTCTTTCGATCTTCGGGTCTCGTGCTCCGAGGACTTCAACCCACACTTCTGGCATGCTCCCTGACACGTTTTCCGGAGGTATAGGTCGGGAAGCGAGCTCGTTGGAGGGAGAACTGTGGTGCGACCCAAAACGGTCCAAAAAATGGCCGAAGCTTCCAACGAGTGGCGAACGCTCGTCCGGTGTCAGAAACCACTGGAAATGCACTTGCAGCGAAGGAAACGGGCTGAGCTCGAGGACTTCCGGTGCTCGTCCCAAGAAAACGCGAGCGGGAATGCCCCGGACTCAGTTTTCTCGTCCTGGGGTAAAAAGCGGTCCCCCGACGGTTTCTTCCCTTTGCTCCGTATTGGTCATAAGTCTTTCGATCTTCGGGTCTCGTGCTCCGAGGACTTCAACCCACACTCCTGGCATGCTCCCTGACACGTTTTCCGGAGGTATAGGTCGGGAAGCGAGCTCGTTGGAGGGAGAACTGTGGTGCGACCCAAAACGGTCCAAAAGATGGCCGAGCTTCCAACGAGTGGCGAACGCTCGTCCGGTGTCAGAAACCACTGGAAATGCACTTGCAGCGAAGGAAACGGGCTGAGCTCGAGGACTTCCGGTGCTCGTCCCAAGAAAACGCGAGCGGGAATGCCCCGGACTCAGTTTTCTCGTCCTGGGGTAAAAAGCGGTCCCCCGACGGTTTCTTCCCTTTGCTCCGTATTGGTCATAAGTCTTTCGATCTTCGGGTCTCGTGCTCCGAGGACTTCAACCCACACTCCTGGCATGCTCCCTGACACGTTTTCCGGAGGTATAGGTCGGGAAGCGAGCTCGTTGGAGGGAGAACTGTGGTGCGACCCAAAACGGTCCAAAAGATGGCCGAGCTTCCAACGAGTGGCGAACGCTCGTCCGGTGTCAGAAACCACTGGAAATGCACTTGCAGCGAAGGAAACGGGCTGAGCTCGAGGACTTCCGGTGCTCGTCCCAAGAAAACGCGAGCGGGAATGCCCCGGACTCAGTTTTCTCGTCCTGGGGTAAAAAGCGGTCCCTCGACGGTTTCTTCCCTTTGCGCCGTATTGGTCATAAGTCTTTCGATCTTCGGGTCTCGTGCTCCGAGGACTTCAACCCACACTCCTGGCATGCTCCCTGACACGTTTTCCGGAGGTATAGGTCGGGAAGCGAGCTCGTTGGAGGGAGAACTGTGGTGCGACCCAAAACGGTCCAAAAAATGGCCGAAGCTTCCAACGAGTGGCGAACGCTCGTCCGGTGTCAGAAACCACTGGAAATGCACTTGCAGCGAAGGAAACGGGCTGAGCTCGAGGACTTCCGGTGCTCGTCCCAAGAAAACGCGAGCGGGAATGCCCCGGACTCAGTTTTCTCGTCCTGGGGTAAAAAGCGGTCCCCCGACGGTTTCTTCCCTTTGCTCCGTATTGGTCATAAGTCTTTCGATCTTCGGGTCTCGTGCTCCGAGGACTTCAACCCACACTCCTGGCATGCTCCCTGACACGTTTTCCGGAGGTATAGGTCGGGAAGCGAGCTCGTTGGAGGGAGAACTGTGGTGCGACCCAAAACGGTCCAAAAGATGGCCGAGCTTCCAACGAGTGGCGAACGCTCGTCCGGTGTCAGAAACCACTGGAAATGCACTTGCAGCGAAGGAAACGGGCTGAGCTCGAGGACTTCCGGTGCTCGTCCCAAGAAAACGCGAGCGGGAATGCCCCGGACTCAGTTTTCTCGTCCTGGGGTAAAAAGCGGTCCCCCGACGGTTTCTTCCCTTTGCTCCGTATTGGTCATAAGTCTTTCGATCTTCGGGTCTCGTGCTCCGAGGACTTCAACCCACACTCCTGGCATGCTCCCTGACACGTTTTCCGGAGGTATAGGTCGGGAAGCGAGCTCGTTGGAGGGAGAACTGTGGTGCGACCCAAAACGGTCCAAAAGATGGCCGAAGCTTCCAACGAGTGGCGAACGCTCGTCCGGTGTCAGAAACCACAGGAAATGCACTTGCAGCGAAGGAAACGGGCTGAACTCGAGGACTTCCGGTGCTCGTCCCAAGAAAACGCGAGCGGGAATGCCCCGGACTCAGTTTTCTCGTCCTGGGGTAAAAAGCGGTCCCCCGACGGTTTCTTACCTTTGCTCCGTATTGGTCATAAGTCTTTCGATCTTCGGGTCCCGTGCTCCGAGGACTTCAACCCACACTCCTGGCATGCTCCCTGACACGTTTTCCGGAGGTATAGGTCGGGAAGCGAGCTCGTTGGAGGGAGAACTGTGGTGCGACCCAAAACGGTCCAAAAGATGGCCGAAGCTTCCAACGAGTGGCGAACGCTCGTCCGGTGTCAGAAACCACTGGAAATGCACTTGCAGCGAAGGAAACGGGCTGAGCTCGAGGACTTCCGGTGCTCGTCCCAAGAAAACGCGAGCGGGAATGCCCCGGACTCAGTTTTCTCGTCCTGGGGTAAAAAGCGGTCCCCCGACGGTTTCTTCCCTTTGCTCCGTATTGGTCATAAGTCTTTCGATCTTCGGGTCGCGTGCTCCGAGGACTTCAACCCACACTCCTGGCATGCTCCCTGACACGTTTTCCGGAGGTATAGGTCGGGAAGCGAGCTCGTTGGAGGGAGAACTGTGGTGCGACCCAAAACGGTCCAAAAGATGGCCGAGCTTCCAACGAGTGGCGAACGCTCGTCCGGTGTCAGAAACCACTGGAAATGCACTTGCAGCGAAGGAAACGGGCTGAGCTCGAGGACTTCCGGTGCTCGTCCCAAGAAAACGCGAGCGGGAATGCCCCGGACTCAGTTTTCTCGTCCTGGGGTAAAAAGCGGTCCCCCGACGGTTTCTTCCCTTTGCTCCGTATTGGTCATAAGTCTTTCGATCTTCGGGTCTCGTGCTCCGAGGACTTCAACCCACACTCCTGGCATGCTCCCTGACACGTTTTCCGGAGGTATAGGTCGGGAAGCGAGCTCGTTGGAGGGAGAACTGTGGTGCGACCCAAAACGGTCCAAAAGATGGCCGAGCTTCCAACGAGTGGCGAACGCTCGTCCGGTGTCAGAAACCACTGGAAATGCACTTGCAGCGAAGGAAACGGGCTGAGCTCGAGGACTTCCGGTGCTCGTCCCAAGAAAACGCGAGCGGGAATGCCCCGGACTCAGTTTTCTCGTCCTGGGGTAAAAAGCGGTCCCCCGACGGTTTCTTCCCTTTGCTCCGTATTGGTCATAAGTCTTTCGATCTTCGGGTCTCGTGCTCCGAGGACTTCAACCCACACTCCTGGCATGCTCCCTGACACGTTTTCCGGAGGTATAGGTCGGGAAGCGAGCTCGTTGGAGGGAGAACTGTGGTGCGACCCAAAACGGTCCAAAAGATGGCCGAGCTTCCAACGAGTGGCGAACGCTCGTCCGGTGTCAGAAACCACTGGAAATGCACTTGCAGCGAAGGAAACGGGCTGAGCTCGAGGACTTCCGGTGCTCGTCCCAAGAAAACGCGAGCGGGAATGCCCCGGACTCAGTTTTCTCGTCCTGGGGTAAAAAGCGGTCCCCCGACGGTTTCTTACCTTTGCTCCGTATTGGTCATAAGTCTTTCGATCTTCGGGTCCCGTGCTCCGAGGACTTCAACCCACACTCCTGGCATGCTCCCTGACACGTTTTCCGGAGGTATAGGTCGGGAAGCGAGCTCGTTGGAGGGAGAACTGTGGTGCGACCCAAAACGGTCCAAAAGATGGCCGAAGCTTCCAACGAGTGGCGAACGCTCGTCCGGTGTCAGAAACCACTGGAAATGCACTTGCAGCGAAGGAAACGGGCTGAGCTCGAGGACTTCCGGTGCTCGTCCCAAGAAAACGCGAGCGGGAATGCCCCGGACTCAGTTTTCTCGTCCTGGGGTAAAAAGCGGTCCCCCGACGGTTTCTTCCCTTTGCTCCGTATTGGTCATAAGTCTTTCGATCTTCGGGTCGCGTGCTCCGAGGACTTCAACCCACACTCCTGGCATGCTCCCTGACACGTTTTCCGGAGGTATAGGTCGGGAAGCGAGCTCGTTGGAGGGAGAACTGTGGTGCGACCCAAAACGGTCCAAAAGATGGCCGAAGCTTCCAACGAGTGGCGAACGCTCGTCCGGTGTCAGAAACCACTGGAAATGCACTTGCAGCGAAGGAAACGGGCTGAGCTCGAGGACTTCCGGTGCTCGTCCCAAGAAAACGCGAGCGGGAATGCCCCGGACTCAGTTTTCTCGTCCTGGGGTAAAAAGCGGTCCCCCGACGGTTTCTTCCCTTTGCTCCGTATTGGTCATAAGTCTTTCGATCTTCGGGTCGCGTGCTCCGAGGACTTCAACCCACACTCCTGGCATGCTCCCTGACACGTTTTCCGGAGGTATAGGTCGGGAAGCGAGCTCGTTGGAGGGAGAACTGTGGTGCGACCCAAAACGGTCCAAAAGATGGCCGAGCTTCCAACGAGTGGCGAACGCTCGTCCGGTGTCAGAAACCACTGGAAATGCACTTGCAGCGAAGGAAACGGGCTGAGCTCGAGGACTTCCGGTGCTCGTCCCAAGAAAACGCGAGCGGGAATGCCCCGGACTCAGTTTTCTCGTCCTGGGGTAAAAAGCGGTCCCCCGACGGTTTCTTCCCTTTGCTCCGTATTGGTCATAAGTCTTTCGATCTTCGGGTCTCGTGCTCCGAGGACTTCAACCCACACTCCTGGCATGCTCCCTGACACGTTTTCCGGAGGTATAGGTCGGGAAGCGAGCTCGTTGGAGGGAGAACTGTGGTGCGACCCAAAACGGTCCAAAAGATGGCCGAGCTTCCAACGAGTGGCGAACGCTCGTCCGGTGTCAGAAACCACTGGAAATGCACTTGCAGCGAAGGAAACGGGCTGAGCTCGAGGACTTCCGGTGCTCGTCCCAAGAAAACGCGAGCGGGAATGCCCCGGACTCAGTTTTCTCGTCCTGGGGTAAAAAGCGGTCCCCCGACGGTTTCTTCCCTTTGCTCCGTATTGGTCATAAGTCTTTCGATCTTCGGGTCTCGTGCTCCGAGGACTTCAACCCACACTCCTGGCATGCTCCCTGACACGTTTTCCGGAGGTATAGGTCGGGAAGCGAGCTCGTTGGAGGGAGAACTGTGGTGCGACCCAAAACGGTCCAAAAGATGGCCGAGCTTCCAACGAGTGGCGAACGCTCGTCCGGTGTCAGAAACCACTGGAAATGCACTTGCAGCGAAGGAAACGGGCTGAGCTCGAGGACTTCCGGTGCTCGTCCCAAGAAAACGCGAGCGGGAATGCCCCGGACTCAGTTTTCTCGTCCTGGGGTAAAAAGCGGTCCCCCGACGGTTTCTTCCCTTTGCGCCGTATTGGTCATAAGTCTTTCGATCTTTGGGTCGCGTGCTCCGAGGACTTCAACCCACACTCCTGGCATGCTCCCTGACACGTTTTCCGGAGGTATAGGTCGGGAAGCGAGCTCGTTGGAGGGAGAACTGTGGTGCGACCCAAAACGGTCCAAAAGATGGCCGAGCTTCCAACGAGTGGCGAACGCTCGTCCGGTGTCAGAAACCACTGGAAATGCACTTGCAGCGAAGGAATCGGGCTGAGCTCGAGGACTTCCGGTGCTCGTCCCAAGAAAACGCGAGCGGGAATGCCCCGGACTCAGTTTTCTCGTCCTGGGGTAAAAAGCGGTCCCCGGACGGTTTCTTCCCTTTGCTCCGTATTGGTCATAAGTCTTTCGATCTTTAGGTCTCGTGCTCCGAGGACTTCAACCCACACTCCTGGCATGCTCCCTGACACGTTTTCCGGAGGTATAGGTCGGGAAGCGAGCTCGTTGGAGGGAGAACTGTGGTGCGACCCAAAACGGTCCAAAAGATGGCCGAGCTTCCAACGAGTGGCGAACGCTCGTCCGGTGTCAGAAACCACTGGAAATGCACTTGCAGCGAAGGAAACGGGCTGAGCTCGAGGACTTCCGGTGCTCGTCCCAAGAAAACGCGAGCGGGAATGCCCCGGACTCAGTTTTCTCGTCCTGGGGTAAAAAGCGGTCCCTCGACGGTTTCTTCCCTTTGCTCCGTATTGGTCATAAGTCTTTCGATCTTCGGGTCTCGTGCTCCGAGGACTTCAACCCACACTCCTGGCATGCTCCCTGACACGTTTTCCGGAGGTATAGGTCGGGAAGCGAGCTCGTTGGAGGGAGAACTGTGGTGCGACCCAAAACGGTCCAAAAGATGGCCGAGCTTCCAACGAGTGGCGAACGCTCGTCCGGTGTCAGAAACCACTGGAAATGCACTTGCAGCGAAGGAAACGGGCTGAGCTCGAGGACTTCCGGTGCTCGTCCCAAGAAAACGCGAGCGGGAATGCCCCGGACTCAGTTTTCTCGTCCTGGGGTAAAAAGCGGTCCCCCGACGGTTTCTTCCCTTTGCTCCGTATTGGTCATAAGTCTTTCGATCTTCGGGTCTCGTGCTCCGAGGACTTCAACCCACACTCCTGGCATGCTCCCTGACACGTTTTCCGGAGGTATAGGTCGGGAAGCGAGCTCGTTGGAGGGAGAACTGTGGTGCGACCCAAAACGGTCCAAAAGATGGCCGAGCTTCCAACGAGTGGCGAACGCTCGTCCGGTGTCAGAAACCACTGGAAATGCACTTGCAGCGAAGGAAACGGGCTGAGCTCGAGGACTTCCGGTGCTCGTCCCAAGAAAACGCGAGCGGGAATGCCCCGGACTCAGTTTTCTCGTCCTGGGGTAAAAAGCGGTCCCCCGACGGTTTCTTCCCTTTGCTCCGTATTGGTCATAAGTCTTTCGATCTTTAGGTCTCGTGCTCCGAGGACTTCAACCCACACTCCTGGCATGCTCCCTGACACGTTTTCCGGAGGTATAGGTCGGGAAGCGAGCTCGTTGGAGGGAGAACTGTGGTGCGACCCAAAACGGTCCAAAAGATGGCCGAGCTTCCAACGAGTGGCGAACGCTCGTCCGGTGTCAGAAACCACTGGAAATGCACTTGCAGCGAAGGAAACGGGCTGAGCTCGAGGACTTCCGGTGCTCGTCCCAAGAAAACGCGAGCGGGAATGCCCCGGACTCAGTTTTCTCGTCCTGGGGTAAAAAGCGGTCCCTCGACGGTTTCTTCCCTTTGCGCCGTATTGGTCATAAGTCTTTCGATCTTCGGGTCTCGTGCTCCGAGGACTTCAACCCACACTCCTGGCATGCTCCCTGACACGTTTTCCGGAGGTATAGGTCGGGAAGCGAGCTCGTTGGAGGGAGAACTGTGGTGCGACCCAAAACGGTCCAAAAAATGGCCGAAGCTTCCAACGAGTGGCGAACGCTCGTCCGGTGTCAGAAACCACTGGAAATGCACTTGCAGCGAAGGAAACGGGCTGAGCTCGAGGACTTCCGGTGCTCGTCCCAAGAAAACGCGAGCGGGAATGCCCCGGACTCAGTTTTCTCGTCCTGGGGTAAAAAGCGGTCCCCCGACGGTTTCTTCCCTTTGCTCCGTATTGGTCATAAGTCTTTCGATCTTCGGGTCTCGTGCTCCGAGGACTTCAACCCACACTCCTGGCATGCTCCCTGACACGTTTTCCGGAGGTATAGGTCGGGAAGCGAGCTCGTTGGAGGGAGAACTGTGGTGCGACCCAAAACGGTCCAAAAGATGGCCGAGCTTCCAACGAGTGGCGAACGCTCGTCCGGTGTCAGAAACCACTGGAAATGCACTTGCAGCGAAGGAAACGGGCTGAGCTCGAGGACTTCCGGTGCTCGTCCCAAGAAAACGCGAGCGGGAATGCCCCGGACTCAGTTTTCTCGTCCTGGGGTAAAAAGCGGTCCCCCGACGGTTTCTTCCCTTTGCGCCGTATTGGTCATAAGTCTTTCGATCTTCGGGTCTCGTGCTCCGAGGACTTCAACCCACACTCCTGGCATGCTCCCTGACACGTTTTCCGGAGGTATAGGTCGGGAAGCGAGCTCGTTGGAGGGAGAACTGTGGTGCGACCCAAAACGGTCCAAAAGATGGCCGAGCTTCCAACGAGTGGCGAACGCTCGTCCGGTGTCAGAAACCACTGGAAATGCACTTGCAGCGAAGGAAACGGGCTGAGCTCGAGGACTTCCGGTGCTCGTCCCAAGAAAACGCGAGCGGGAATGCCCCGGACTCAGTTTTCTCGTCCTGGGGTAAAAAGCGGTCCCTCGACGGTTTCTTCCCTTTGCGCCGTATTGGTCATAAGTCTTTCGATCTTCGGGTCTCGTGCTCCGAGGACTTCAACCCACACTCCTGGCATGCTCCCTGACACGTTTTCCGGAGGTATAGGTCGGGAAGCGAGCTCGTTGGAGGGAGAACTGTGGTGCGACCCAAAACCGTCCAAAAGATGGCCGAAGCTTCCAACGAGTGGCGAACGCTCGTCCGGTGTCAGAAACCACTGGAAATGCACTTGCAGCGAAGGAAACGGGCTGAGCTCGAGGACTTCCGGTGCTCGTCCCAAGAAAACGCGAGCGGGAATGCCCCGGACTCAGTTTTCTCGTCCTGGGGTAAAAAGCGGTCCCTCGACGGTTTCTTCCCTTTGCGCCGTATTGGTCATAAGTCTTTCGATCTTCGGGTCTCGTGCTCCGAGGACTTCAACCCACACTCCTGGCATGCTCCCTGACACGTTTTCCGGAGGTATAGGTCGGGAAGCGAGCTCGTTGGAGGGAGAACTGTGGTGCGACCCAAAACGGTCCAAAAAATGGCCGAAGCTTCCAACGAGTGGCGAACGCTCGTCCGGTGTCAGAAACCACTGGAAATGCACTTGCAGCGAAGGAAACGGGCTGAGCTCGAGGACTTCCGGTGCTCGTCCCAAGAAAACGCGAGCGGGAATGCCCCGGACTCAGTTTTCTCGTCCTGGGGTAAAAAGCGGTCCCCCGACGGTTTCTTCCCTTTGCTCCGTATTGGTCATAAGTCTTTCGATCTTCGGGTCTCGTGCTCCGAGGACTTCAACCCACACTCCTGGCATGCTCCCTGACACGTTTTCCGGAGGTATAGGTCGGGAAGCGAGCTCGTTGGAGGGAGAACTGTGGTGCGACCCAAAACGGTCCAAAAGATGGCCGAGCTTCCAACGAGTGGCGAACGCTCGTCCGGTGTCAGAAACCACTGGAAATGCACTTGCAGCGAAGGAAACGGGCTGAGCTCGAGGACTTCCGGTGCTCGTCCCAAGAAAACGCGAGCGGGAATGCCCCGGACTCAGTTTTCTCGTCCTGGGGTAAAAAGCGGTCCCCCGACGGTTTCTTCCCTTTGCTCCGTATTGGTCATAAGTCTTTCGATCTTCGGGTCTCGTGCTCCGAGGACTTCAACCCACACTCCTGGCATGCTCCCTGACACGTTTTCCGGAGGTATAGGTCGGGAAGCGAGCTCGTTGGAGGGAGAACTGTGGTGCGACCCAAAACGGTCCAAAAGATGGCCGAGCTTCCAACGAGTGGCGAACGCTCGTCCGGTGTCAGAAACCACTGGAAATGCACTTGCAGCGAAGGAAACGGGCTGAGCTCGAGGACTTCCGGTGCTCGTCCCAAGAAAACGCGAGCGGGAATGCCCCGGACTCAGTTTTCTCGTCCTGGGGTAAAAAGCGGTCCCTCGACGGTTTCTTCCCTTTGCGCCGTATTGGTCATAAGTCTTTCGATCTTCGGGTCTCGTGCTCCGAGGACTTCAACCCACACTCCTGGCATGCTCCCTGACACGTTTTCCGGAGGTATAGGTCGGGAAGCGAGCTCGTTGGAGGGAGAACTGTGGTGCGACCCAAAACGGTCCAAAAGATGGCCGAAGCTCCCAACGAGTGGCGAACGCTCGTCCGGTGTCAGAAACCACTGGAAATGCACTTGCAGCGAAGGAAACGGGCTGGGCTCGAGGACTTCCGGTGCTCGTCCCAAGAAAACGCGAGCGGGAATGCCCCGGACTCAGTTTTCTCGTCCTGGGGTAAAAAGCGGTCCCCCGACGGTTTCTTCCCTTTGCTCCGTATTGGTCATAAGTCTTTCGATCTTCGGGTCTCGTGCTCCGAGGACTTCAACCCACACTCCTGGCATGCTCCCTGACACGTTTTCCGGAGGTATAGGTCGGGAAGCGAGCTCGTTGGAGGGAGAACTGTGGTGCGACCCAAAACGGTCCAAAAGATGGCCGAAGCTTCCAACGAGTGGCGAACGCTCGTCCGGTGTCAGAAACCACTGGAAATGCACTTGCAGCGAAGGAAAAGGGCTGAGCTCGAGGACTTCCGGTGCTCGTCCCAAGAAAACGCGAGCGGGAATGCCCCGGACTCAGTTTTCTCGTCCTGGGGTAAAAAGCGGTCCCCCGACGGTTTCTTCCCTTTGCTCCGTATTGGTCATAAGTCTTTCGATCTTCGGGTCTCGTGCTCCGAGGACTTCAACCCACACTCCTGGCATGCTCCCTGACACGTTTTCCGGAGGTATAGGTCGGGAAGCGAGCTCGTTGGAGGGAGAACTCTGGTGCGACCCAAAACGGTCCAAAAGATGGCCGAAGCTTCCAACGAGTGGCGAACGCTCGTCCGGTGTCAGAAACCACTGGAAATGCACTTGTAGCGAAGGAAACGGGCTGGGCTCGAGGACTTCCGGTGCTCGTCCCAAGAAAACGCGAGCGGGAATGCCCCGGACTCAGTTTTCTCGTCCTGGGGTAAAAAGCGGTCCCCCGACGGTTTCTTCCCTTTGCTCCGTATTGGTCATAAGTCTTTCGATCTTCGGGTCTCGTGCTCTGAGGACTTCAACCCACACTCCTGGCATGCTCCCTGACACGTTTTCCGGAGGTATAGGTCGGGAAGCGAGCTCGTTGGAGGGAGAACTGTGGTGCGACCCAAAACGGTCCAAAAGATGGCCGAAGCTTCCAACGAGTGGCGAACGCTCGTCCGGTGTCAGAAACCACTGGAAATGCACTTGCAGCGAAGGAAACGGGCTGAGCTCGAGGACTTCCGGTGCTCGTCCCAAGAAAACGCGAGCGGGAATGCCCCGGACTCAGTTTTCTCGTCCTGGGGTAAAAAGCGGTCCCCCGACGGTTTCTTCCCTTTGCTCCGTATTGGTCATAAGTCTTTCGATCTTCGGGTCTCGTGCTCCGAGGACTTCAACCCACACTCCTGGCATGCTCCCTGACACGTTTTCCGGAGGTATAGGTCGGGAAGCGAGCTCGTTGGAGGGAGAACTGTGGTGCGACCCAAAACGGTCCAAAAGATGGCCGAAGCTTCCAACGAGTGGCGAACGCTCGTCCGGTGTCAGAAACCACTGGAAATGCACTTGCAGCGAAGGAAACGGGCTGAGCTCGAGGACTTCCGGTGCTCGTCCCAAGAAAACGCGAGCGGGAATGCCCCGGACTCAGTTTTCTCGTCCTGGGGTAAAAAGCGGTCCCCCGACGGTTTCTTCCCTTTGCTCCGTATTGGTCATAAGTCTTTCGATCTTCGGGTCTCGTGCTCCGAGGACTTCAACCCACACTCCTGGCATGCTCCCTGACACATTTTCCGGAGGTATAGGTCGGGAAGCGAGCTCGTTGGAGGGAGAACTGTGGTGCGACCCAAAACGGTCCAAAAGATGGCCGAAGCTTCCAACGAGTGGCGAACGCTCGTCCGGTGTCAGAAACCACTGGAAATGCACTTGCAGCGAAGGAAACGGGCTGAGCTCGAGGACTTCCGGTGCTCGTCCCAAGAAAACGCGAGCGGGAATGCCCCGGACTCAGTTTTCTCGTCCTGGGGTAAAAAGCGGTCCCCCGACGGTTTCTTCCCTTTGCTCCGTATTGGTCATAAGTCTTTCGATCTTCGGGTCTCGTGCTCCGAGGACTTCAACCCACACTCCTGGCATGCTCCCTGACACGTTTTCCGGAGGTATAGGTCGGGAAGCGAGCTCGTTGGAGGGAGAACTGTGGTGCGACCCAAAACGGTCCAAAAGATGGCCGAAGCTTCCAACGAGTGGCGAACGCTCGTCCGGTGTCAGAAACCACTGGAAATGCACTTGCAGCGAAGGAAACGGGCTGAGCTCGAGGACTTCCGGTGCTCGTCCCAAGAAAACGCGAGCGGGAATGCCCCGGACTCAGTTTTCTCGTCCTGGGGTAAAAAGCGGTCCCCCGACGGTTTCTTCCCTTTGCTCCGTATTGGTCATAAGTCTTTCGATCTTCGGGTCTCGTGCTCCGAGGACTTCAACCCACACTCCTGGCATGCTCCCTGACACGTTTTCCGGAGGTATAGGTCGGGAAGCGAGCTCGTTGGAGGGAGAACTGTGGTGCGACCCAAAACGGTCCAAAAGATGGCCGAAGCTTCCAACGAGTGGCGAACGCTCGTCCGGTGTCAGAAACCACTGGAAATGCACTTGCAGCGAAGGAAACGGGCTGAGCTCGAGGACTTCCGGTGCTCGTCCCAAGAAAACGCGAGCGGGAATGCCCCGGACTCAGTTTTCTCGTCCTGGGGTAAAAAGCGGTCCCCCGACGGTTTCTTCCCTTTGCTCCGTATTGGTCATAAGTCTTTCGATCTTCGGGTCTCGTGCTCCGAGGACTTCAACCCACACTCCTGGCATGCTCCCTGACACGTTTTCCGGAGGTATAGGTCGGGAAGCGAGCTCGTTGGAGGGAGAACTGTGGTGCGACCCAAAACGGTCCAAAAGATGGCCGAAGCTTCCAACGAGTGGCGAACGCTCGTCCGGTGTCAGAAACCACTGGAAATGCACTTGCAGCGAAGGAAACGGGCTGAGCTCGAGGACTTCCGGTGCTCGTCCCAAGAAAACGCGAGCGGGAATGCCCCGGACTCAGTTTTCTCGTCCTGGGGTAAAAAGCGGTCCCCCGACGGTTTCTTCCCTTTGCTCCGTATTGGTCATAAGTCTTTCGATCTTCGGGTCTCGTGCTCCGAGGACTTCAACCCACACTCCTGGCATGCTCCCTGACACGTTTTCCGGAGGTATAGGTCGGGAAGCGAGCTCGTTGGAGGGAGAACTGTGGTGCGACCCAAAACGGTCCAAAAGATGGCCGAAGCTTCCAACGAGTGGCGAACGCTCGTCCGGTGTCAGAAACCACTGGAAATGCACTTGCAGCGAAGGAAACGGGCTGAGCTCGAGGACTTCCGGTGCTCGTCCCAAGAAAACGCGAGCGGGAATGCCCCGGACTCAGTTTTCTCGTCCTGGGGTAAAAAGCGGTCCCCCGACGGTTTCTTCCCTTTGCTCCGTATTGGTCATAAGTCTTTCGATCTTCGGGTCTCGTGCTCCGAGGACTTCAACCCACACTCCTGGCATGCTCCCTGACACGTTTTCCGGAGGTATAGGTCGGGAAGCGAGCTCGTTGGAGGGAGAACTGTGGTGCGACCCAAAACGGTCCAAAAGATGGCCGAAGCTTCCAACGAGTGGCGAACGCTCGTCCGGTGTCAGAAACCACTGGAAATGCACTTGCATCGAAGGAAACGGGCTGAGCTCGAGGACTTCCGGTGCTCGTCCCAAGAAAACGCGAGCGGGAATGCCCCGGACTCAGTTTTCTCGTCCTGGGGTAAAAAGCGGTCCCCCGACGGTTTCTTCCCTTTCCTCCGTATTGGTCATAAGTCTTTCGATCTTCGGGTCTCGTGCTCCGAGGACTTCAACCCACACTCCTGGCATGCTCCCTGACACGTTTTTCGGAGGTATAGGTCGGGAAGCGAGCTCGTTGGAGGGAGAACTGTGGTGCGACCCAAAACGGTCCAAAAGATGGCCGAAGCTTCCAACGAGTGGCGAACGCTCGTCCGGTGTCAGAAACCACTGGAAATGCACTTGCAGCGAAGGAAACGGGCTGAGCTCGAGGACTTCCGGTGCTCGTCCCAAGAAAACGCGAGCGGGAATGCCCCGGACTCAGTTTTCTCGTCCTGGGGTAAAAAGCGGTCCCCCGACGGTTTCTTCCCTTTGCTCCGTATTGGTCATAAGTCTTTCGATCTTCGGGTCTCGTGCTCCGAGGACTTCAACCCACACTCCTGGCATGCTCCCTGACACGTTTTCCGGAGGTATAGGTCGGGAAGCGAGCTCGTTGGAGGGAGAACTGTGGTGCGACCCAAAACGGTCCAAAAGATGGCCGAAGCTTCCAACGAGTGGCGAACGCTCGTCCGGTGTCAGAAACCACTGGAAATGCACTTGCAGCGAAGGAAACGGGCTGAGCTCGAGGACTTCCGGTGCTCGTCCCAAGAAAACGCGAGCGGGAATGCCCCGGACTCAGTTTTCTCGTCCTGGGGTAAAAAGCGGTCCCCCGACGGTTTCTTCCCTTTGCTCCGTATTGGTCATAAGTCTTTCGATCTTCGGGTCTCGTGCTCCGAGGACTTCAACCCACACTCCTGGCATGCTCCCTGACACGTTTTCCGGAGGTATAGGTCGGGAAGCGAGCTCGTTGGAGGGAGAACTGTGGTGCGACCCAAAACGGTCCAAAAGATGGCCGAAGCTTCCAACGAGTGGCGAACGCTCGTCCGGTGTCAGAAACCACTGGAAATGCACTTGCAGCGAAGGAAACGGGCTGAGCTCGAGGACTTCCGGTGCTCGTCCCAAGAAAACGCGAGCGGGAATGCCCCGGACTCAGTTTTCTCGTCCTGGGGTAAAAAGCGGTCCCCCGACGGTTTCTTCCCTTTGCTCCGTATTGGTCATAAGTCTTTCGATCTTCGGGTCTCGTGCTCCGAGGACTTCAACCCACACTCCTGGCATGCTCCCCGACACGTTTTTCGGAGGTATAGGTCGGGAAGCGAGCTCGTTGGAGGGAGAACTGTGGTGCGACCCAAAACGGTCCAAAAGATGGCCGAAGCTTCCAACGAGTGGCGAATGCTCGTCCGGTGTCAGAAACCACTGGAAATGCACTTGCAGCGAAGGAAACGGGCTGAGCTCGAGGACTTCCGGTGCTCGTCCCAAGAAAACGCGAGCGGGAATGCCCCGGACTCAGTTTTCTCGTCCTGGGGTAAAAAGCGGTCCCCCGACGGTTTCTTCCCTTTGCTCCGTATTGGTCATAAGTCTTTCGATCTTCGGGTCTCGTGCTCCGAGGACTTCAACCCACACTCCTGGCATGCTCCCTGACACGTTTTCCGGAGGTATAGGTCGGGAAGCGAGCTCGTTGGAGGGAGAACTGTGGTGCGACCCAAAACGGTCCAAAAGATGGCCGAAGCTTCCAACGAGTGGCGAACGCTCGTCCGGTGTCTGAAACCACTGGAAATGCACTTGCAGCGAAGGAAACGGGCTGAGCTCGAGGACTTCCGGTGCTCGTCCCAAGAAAACGCGAGCGGGAATGCCCCGGACTCAGTTTTCTCGTCCTGGGGTAAAAAGCGGTCCCCCGACGGTTTCTTCCCTTTGCTCCGTATTGGTCATAAGTCTTTCGATCTTCGGGTCTCGTGCTCCGAGGACTTCAACCCACACTCCTGGCATGCTCCCTGACACGTTTTCCGGAGGTATAGGTCGGGAAGCGAGCTCGTTGGAGGGAGAACTGTGGTGCGACCCAAAACGGTCCAAAAGATGGCCGAAGCTTCCAACGAGTGGCGAACGCTCGTCCGGTGTCAGAAACCACTGGAAATGCACTTGCAGCGAAGGAAACGGGCTGAGCTCGAGGACTTCCGGTGCTCGTCCCAAGAAAACGCGAGCGGGAATGCCCCGGACTCAGTTTTCTCGTCCTGGGGTAAAAAGCGGTCCCCCGACGGTTTCTTCCCTTTGCTCCGTATTGGTCATAAGTCTTTCGATCTTCGGGTCTCGTGCTCCGAGGACTTCAACCCACACTCCTGGCATGCTCCCTGACACGTTTTCCGGAGGTATAGGTCAGGAAGCGAGCTCGTTGGAGGGAGAACTGTGGTGCGACCCAAAACGGTCCAAAAGATGGCCGAAGCTTCCAACGAGTGGCGAACGCTCGTCCGGTGTCAGAAACCACTGGAAATGCACTTGCAGCGAAGGAAACGGGCTGAGCTCGAGGACTTCCGGTGCTCGTCCCAAGAAAACGCGAGCGGGAATGCCCCGGACTCAGTTTTCTCGTCCTGGGGTAAAAAGCGGTCCCCCGACGGTTTCTTCCCTTTGCTCCGTATTGGTCATAAGTCTTTCGATCTTCGGGTCTCGTGCTCCGAGGACTTCAACCCACACTCCTGGCATGCTCCCTGACACGTTTTCCGGAGGTATAGGTCGGGAAGCGAGCTCGTTGGAGGGAGAACTGTGGTGCGACCCAAAACGGTCCAAAAGATGGCCGAAGCTTCCAACGAGTGGCGAACGCTCGTCCGGTGTCAGAAACCACTGGAAATGCACTTGCAGCGAAGGAAACGGGCTGAGCTCGAGGACTTCCGGTGCTCGTCCCAAGAAAACGCGAGCGGGAATGCCCCGGACTCAGTTTTCTCGTCCTGGGGTAAAAAGCGGTCCCCCGACGGTTTCTTCCCTTTGCTCCGTATTGGTCATAAGTCTTTCGATCTTCGGGTCTCGTGCTCCGAGGACTTCAACCCACACTCCTGGCATGCTCCCTGACACGTTTTCCGGAGGTATAGGTCGGGAAGCGAGCTCGTTGGAGGGAGAACTGTGGTGCGACCCAAAACGGTCCAAAAGATGGCCGAAGCTTCCAACGAGTGGCGAACGCTCGTCCGGTGTCAGAAACCACTGGAAATGCACTTGCATCGAAGGAAACGGGCTGAGCTCGAGGACTTCCGGTGCTCGTCCCAAGAAAACGCGAGCGGGAATGCCCCGGACTCAGTTTTCTCGTCCTGGGGTAAAAAGCGGTCCCCCGACGGTTTCTTCCCTTTCCTCCGTATTGGTCATAAGTCTTTCGATCTTCGGGTCTCGTGCTCCGAGGACTTCAACCCACACTCCTGGCATGCTCCCTGACACGTTTTTCGGAGGTATAGGTCGGGAAGCGAGCTCGTTGGAGGGAGAACTGTGGTGCGACCCAAAACGGTCCAAAAGATGGCCGAAGCTTCCAACGAGTGGCGAACGCTCGTCCGGTGTCAGAAACCACTGGAAATGCACTTGCAGCGAAGGAAACGGGCTGAGCTCGAGGACTTCCGGTGCTCGTCCCAAGAAAACGCGAGCGGGAATGCCCCGGACTCAGTTTTCTCGTCCTGGGGTAAAAAGCGGTCCCCCGACGGTTTCTTCCCTTTGCTCCGTATTGGTCATAAGTCTTTCGATCTTCGGGTCTCGTGCTCCGAGGACTTCAACCCACACTCCTGGCATGCTCCCTGACACGTTTTCCGGAGGTATAGGTCGGGAAGCGAGCTCGTTGGAGGGAGAACTGTGGTGCGACCCAAAACGGTCCAAAAGATGGCCGAAGCTTCCAACGAGTGGCGAACGCTCGTCCGGTGTCAGAAACCACTGGAAATGCACTTGCAGCGAAGGAAACGGGCTGAGCTCGAGGACTTCCGGTGCTCGTCCCAAGAAAACGCGAGCGGGAATGCCCCGGACTCAGTTTTCTCGTCCTGGGGTAAAAAGCGGTCCCCCGACGGTTTCTTCCCTTTGCTCCGTATTGGTCATAAGTCTTTCGATCTTCGGGTCTCGTGCTCCGAGGACTTCAACCCACACTCCTGGCATGCTCCCTGACACGTTTTCCGGAGGTATAGGTCGGGAAGCGAGCTCGTTGGAGGGAGAACTGTGGTGCGACCCAAAACGGTCCAAAAGATGGCCGAAGCTTCCAACGAGTGGCGAACGCTCGTCCGGTGTCAGAAACCACTGGAAATGCACTTGCAGCGAAGGAAACGGGCTGAGCTCGAGGACTTCCGGTGCTCGTCCCAAGAAAACGCGAGCGGGAATGCCCCGGACTCAGTTTTCTCGTCCTGGGGTAAAAAGCGGTCCCCCGACGGTTTCTTCCCTTTGCTCCGTATTGGTCATAAGTCTTTCGATCTTCGAGTCTCGTGCTCCGAGGACTTCAACCCACACTCCTGGCATGCTCCCTGACACGTTTTCCGGAGGTATAGGTCGGGAAGCGAGCTCGTTGGAGGGAGAACTGTGGTGCGACCCAAAACGGTCCAAAAGATGGCCGAAGCTTCCAACGAGTGGCGAACGCTCGTCCGGTGTCAGAAACCACTGGAAATGCACTTGCAGCGAAGGAAACGGGCTGAGCTCGAGGACTTCCGGTGCTCGTCCCAAGAAAACGCGAGCGGGAATGCCCCGGACTCAGTTTTCTCGTCCTGGGGTAAAAAGCGGTCCCCCGACGGTTTCTTCCCTTTGCTCCGTATTGGTCATAAGTCTTTCGATCTTCGGGTCTCGTGCTCCGAGGACTTCAACCCACACTCCTGGCATGCTCCCTGACACGTTTTCCGGAGGTATAGGTCGGGAAGCGAGCTCGTTGGAGGGAGAACTGTGGTGCGACCCAAAACGGTCCAAAAGATGGCCGAAGCTTCCAACGAGTGGCGAACGCTCGTCCGGTGTCAGAAACCACTGGAAATGCACTTGCAGCGAAGGAAACGGGCTGAGCTCGAGGACTTCCGGTGCTCGTCCCAAGAAAACGCGAGCGGGAATGCCCCGGACTCAGTTTTCTCGTCCTGGGGTAAAAAGCGGTCCCCCGACGGTTTCTTCCCTTTGCTCCGTATTGGTCATAAGTCTTTCGATCTTCGGGTCTCGTGCTCCGAGGACTTCAACCCACACTCCTGGCATGCTCCCTGACACGTTTTCCGGAGGTATAGGTCGGGAAGCGAGCTCGTTGGAGGGAGAACTGTGGTGCGACCCAAAACGGTCCAAAAGATGGCCGAAGCTTCCAACGAGTGGCGAACGCTCGTCCGGTGTCAGAAACCACTGGAAATGCACTTGCAGCGAAGGAAACGGGCTGAGCTCGAGGACTTCCGGTGCTCGTCCCAAGAAAACGCGAGCGGGAATGCCCCGGACTCAGTTTTCTCGTCCTGGGGTAAAAAGCGGTCCCCCGACGGTTTCTTCCCTTTGCTCCGTATTGGTCATAAGTCTTTCGATCTTCGGGTCTCGTGCTCCGAGGACTTCAACCCACACTCCTGGCATGCTCCCTGACACGTTTTCCGGAGGTATAGGTCGGGAAGCGAGCTCGTTGGAGGGAGAACTGTGGTGCGACCCAAAACGGTCCAAAAGATGGCCGAAGCTTCCAACGAGTGGCGAACGCTCGTCCGGTGTCAGAAACCACTGGAAATGCACTTGCAGCGAAGGAAACGGGCTGAGCTCGAGGACTTCCGGTGCTCGTCCCAAGAAAACGCGAGCGGGAATGCCCCGGACTCAGTTTTCTCGTCCTGGGGTAAAAAGCGGTCCCCCGACGGTTTCTTCCCTTTGCTCCGTATTGGTCATAAGTCTTTCGATCTTCGGGTCTCGTGCTCCGAGGACTTCAACCCACACTCCTGGCATGCTCCCTGACACGTTTTCCGGAGGTATAGGTCGGGAAGCGAGCTCGTTGGAGGGAGAACTGTGGTGCGACCCAAAACGGTCCAAAAGATGGCCGAAGCTTCCAACGAGTGGCGAACGCTCGTCCGGTGTCAGAAACCACTGGAAATGCACTTGCAGCGAAGGAAACGGGCTGAGCTCGAGGACTTCCGGTGCTCGTCCCAAGAAAACGCGAGCGGGAATGCCCCGGACTCAGTTTTCTCGTCCTGGGGTAAAAAGCGGTCCCCCGACGGTTTCTTCCCTTTGCTCCGTATTGGTCATAAGTCTTTCGATCTTCGGGTCTCGTGCTCCGAGGACTTCAACCCACACTCCTGGCATGCTCCCTGACACGTTTTCCGGAGGTATAGGTCGGGAAGCGAGCTCGTTGGAGGGAGAACTGTGGTGCGACCCAAAACGGTCCAAAAGATGGCCGAAGCTTCCAACGAGTGGCGAACGCTCGTCCGGTGTCAGAAACCACTGGAAATGCACTTGCAGCGAAGGAAACGGGCTGAGCTCGAGGACTTCCGGTGCTCGTCCCAAGAAAACGCGAGCGGGAATGCCCCGGACTCAGTTTTCTCGTCCTGGGGTAAAAAGCGGTCCCCCGACGGTTTCTTCCCTTTGCTCCGTATTGGTCATAAGTCTTTCGATCTTCGGGTCTCGTGCTCCGAGGACTTCAACCCACACTCCTGGCATGCTCCCTGACACGTTTTCCGCAGGTATAGGTCGGGAAGCGAGCTCGTTGGAGGGAGAACTGTGGTGCGACCTAAAACGGTCCAAAAGATGGCCGAAGCTTCCAACGAGTGGCGAACGCTCGTCCGGTGTCAGAAACCACTGGAAATGCACTTGCAGCGAAGGAAACGGGCTGAGCTCGAGGACTTCCGGTGCTCGTCCCAAGAAAACGCGAGCGGGAATGCCCCGGACTCAGTTTTCTCGTCCTGGGGTAAAAAGCGGTCCCCCGACGGTTTCTTCCCTTTGCTCCGTATTGGTCATAAGTCTTTCGATCTTCGGGTCTCGTGCTCCGAGGACTTCAACCCACACTCCTGGCATGCTCCTTGACACGTTTTCCGGAGGTATAGGTCGGGAAGCGAGCTCGTTGGAGGGAGAACTGTGGTGCGACCCAAAACGGTCCAAAAGATGGCCGAAGCTTCCAACGAGTGGCGAACGCTCGTCCGGTGTCAGAAACCACTGGAAATGCACTTGCAGCGAAGGAAACGGGCTGAGCTCGAGGACTTCCGGTGCTCGTCCCAAGAAAACGCGAGCGGGAATGCCCCGGACTCAGTTTTCTCGTCCTGGGGTAAAAAGCGGTCCCCCGACGGTTTCTTCCCTTTGCTCCGTATTGGTCATAAGTCTTTCGATCTTCGGGTCTCGTGCTCCGAGGACTTCAACCCACACTCCTGGCATGCTCCCTGACACGTTTTCCGGAGGTATAGGTCGGGAAGCGAGCTCGTTGGAGGGAGAACTGTGGTGCGACCCAAAACGGTCCAAAAGATGGCCGAAGCTTCCAACGAGTGGCGAACGCTCGTCCGGTGTCAGAAACCACTGGAAATGCACTTGCAGCGAAGGAAACGGGCTGAGCTCGAGGACTTCCGGTGCTCGTCCCAAGAAAACGCGAGCGGGAATGCCCCGGACTCAGTTTTCTCGTCCTGGGGTAAAAAGCGGTCCCCCGACGGTTTCTTCCCTTTGCTCCGTATTGGTCATAAGTCTTTCGATCTTCGGGTCTCGTGCTCCGAGGACTTCAACCCACACTCCTGGCATGCTCCCTGACACGTTTTCCGGAGGTATAGGTCGGGAAGCGAGCTCGTTGGAGGGAGAACTGTGGTGCGACCCAAAACGGTCCAAAAGATGGCCGAAGCTTCCAACGAGTGGCGAACGCTCGTCCGGTGTCAGAAACCACTGGAAATGCACTTGCAGCGAAGGAAACGGGCTGAGCTCGAGGACTTCCGGTGCTCGTCCCAAGAAAACGCGAGCGGGAATGCCCCGGACTCAGTTTTCTCGTCCTGGGGTAAAAAGCGGTCCCCCGACGGTTTCTTCCCTTTGCTCCGTATTGGTCATAAGTCTTTCGATCTTCGGGTCTCGTGCTCCGAGGACTTCAACCCACACTCCTGGCATGCTCCCTGACACGTTTTCCGGAGGTATAGGTCGGGAAGCGAGCTCGTTGGAGGGAGAACTGTGGTGCGACCCAAAACGGTCCAAAAGATGGCCGAAGCTTCCAACGAGTGGCGAACGCTCGTCCGGTGTCTGAAACCACTGGAAATGCACTTGCAGCGAAGGAAACGGGCTGAGCTCGAGGACTTCCGGTGCTCGTCCCAAGAAAACGCGAGCGGGAATGCCCCGGACTCAGTTTTCTCGTCCTGGGGTAAAAAGCGGTCCCCCGACGGTTTCTTCCCTTTGCTCCGTATTGGTCATAAGTCTTTCGATCTTCGGGTCTCGTGCTCCGAGGACTTCAACCCACACTCCTGGCATGCTCCCTGACACGTTTTCCGGAGGTATAGGTCGGGAAGCGAGCTCGTTGGAGGGAGAACTGTGGTGCGACCCAAAACGGTCCAAAAGATGGCCGAAGCTTCCAACGAGTGGCGAACGCTCGTCCGGTGTCAGAAACCACTGGAAATGCACTTGCAGCGAAGGAAACGGGCTGAGCTCGAGGACTTCCGGTGCTCGTCCCAAGAAAACGCGAGCGGGAATGCCCCGGACTCAGTTTTCTCGTCCTGGGGTAAAAAGCGGTCCCCCGACGGTTTCTTCCCTTTGCTCCGTATTGGTCATAAGTCTTTCGATCTTCGGGTCTCGTGCTCCGAGGACTTCAACCCACACTCCTGGCATGCTCCCTGACACGTTTTCCGGAGGTATAGGTCGGGAAGCGAGCTCGTTGGAGGGAGAACTGTGGTGCGACCCAAAACGGTCCAAAAGATGGCCGAAGCTTCCAACGAGTGGCGAACGCTCGTCCGGTGTCAGAAACCACTGGAAATGCACTTGCAGCGAAGGAAACGGGCTGAGCTCGAGGACTTCCGGTGCTCGTCCCAAGAAAACGCGAGCGGGAATGCCCCGGACTCAGTTTTCTCGTCCTGGGGTAAAAAGCGGTCCCCCGACGGTTTCTTCCCTTTGCTCCGTATTGGTCATAAGTCTTTCGATCTTCTGGTCTCGTGCTCCGAGGACTTCAACCCACACTCCTGGCATGCTCCCTGACACGTTTTCTGGAGGTATAGGTCGGGAAGCGAGCTCGTTGGAGGGAGAACTGTGGTGCGACCCAAAACGGTCCAAAAGATGGCCGAAGCTTCCAACGAGTGGCGAACGCTCGTCCGGTGTCAGAAACCACTGGAAATGCACTTGCAGCGAAGGAAACGGGCTGAGCTCGAGGACTTCCGGTGCTCGTCCCAAGAAAACGCGAGCGGGAATGCCCCGGACTCAGTTTTCTCGTCCTGGGGTAAAAAGCGGTCCCCCGACGGTTTCTTCCCTTTGCTCCGTATTGGTCATAAGTCTTTCGATCTTCGGGTCTCGTGCTCCGAGGACTTCAACCCACACTCCTGGCATGCTCCCTGACACGTTTTCCGGAGGTATAGGTCGGGAAGCGAGCTCGTTGGAGGGAGAACTGTGGTGCGACCCAAAACGGTCCAAAAGATGGCCGAAGCTTCCAACGAGTGGCGAACGCTCGTCCGGTGTCAGAAACCACTGGAAATGCACTTGCAGCGAAGGAAACGGGCTGAGCTCGAGGACTTCCGGTGCTCGTCCCAAGAAAACGCGAGCGGGAATGCCCCGGACTCAGTTTTCTCGTCCTGGGGTAAAAAGCGGTCCCCCGACGGTTTCTTCCCTTTGCTCCGTATTGGTCATAAGTCTTTCGATCTTCGGGTCTCGTGCTCCGAGGACTTCAACCCACACTCCTGGCATGCTCCCCGACACGTTTTTCGGAGGTATAGGTCGGGAAGCGAGCTCGTTGGAGGGAGAACTGTGGTGCGACCCAAAACGGTCCAAAAGATGGCCGAAGCTTCCAACGAGTGGCGAATGCTCGTCCGGTGTCAGAAACCACTGGAAATGCACTTGCAGCGAAGGAAACGGGCTGAGCTCGAGGACTTCCGGTGCTCGTCCCAAGAAAACGCGAGCGGGAATGCCCCGGACTCATTTTTCTCGTCCTGGGGTAAAAAGCGGTCCCCCGACGGTTTCTTCCCTTTGCTCCGTATTGGTCATAAGTCTTTCGATCTTCGGGTCTCGTGCTCCGAGGACTTCAACCCACACTCCTGGCATGCTCCCTGACACGTTTTCCGGAGGTATAGGTCGGGAAGCGAGCTCGTTGGAGGGAGAACTGTGGTGCGACCCAAAACGGTCCAAAAGATGGCCGAAGCTTCCAACGAGTGGCGAACGCTCGTCCGGTGTCAGAAACCACTGGAAATGCACTTGCAGCGAAGGAAACGGGCTGAGCTCGAGGACTTCCGGTGCTCGTCCCAAGAAAACGCGAGCGGGAATGCCCCGGACTCAGTTTTCTCGTCCTGGGGTAAAAAGCGGTCCCCCGACGGTTTCTTCCCTTTGCTCCGTATTGGTCATAAGTCTTTCGATCTTCGGGTCTCGTGCTCCGAGGACTTCAACCCACACTCCTGGCATGCTCCCTGACACGTTTTCCGGAGGTATAGGTCGGGAAGCGAGCTCGTTGGAGGGAGAACTGTGGTGCGACCCAAAACGGTCCAAAAGATGGCCGAAGCTTCCAACGAGTGGCGAACGCTCGTCCGGTGTCAGAAACCACTGGAAATGCACTTGCAGCGAAGGAAACGGGCTGAGCTCGAGGACTTCCGGTGCTCGTCCCAAGAAAACGCGAGCGGGAATGCCCCGGACTCAGTTTTCTCGTCCTGGGGTAAAAAGCGGTCCCCCGACGGTTTCTTCCCTTTGCTCCGTATTGGTCATAAGTCTTTCGATCTTCGGGTCTCGTGCTCCGAGGACTTCAACCCACACTCCTGGCATGCTCCCTGACACGTTTTCCGGAGGTATAGGTCGGGAAGCGAGCTCGTTGGAGGGAGAACTGTGGTGCGACCCAAAACGGTCCAAAAGATGGCCGAAGCTTCCAACGAGTGGCGAACGCTCGTCCGGTGTCAGAAACCACTGGAAATGCACTTGCAGCGAAGGAAACGGGCTGAGCTCGAGGACTTCCGGTGCTCGTCCCAAGAAAACGCGAGCGGGAATGCCCCGGACTCAGTTTTCTCGTCCTGGGGTAAAAAGCGGTCCCCCGACGGTTTCTTCCCTTTGCTCCGTATTGGTCATAAGTCTTTCGATCTTCGGGTCTCGTGCTCCGAGGACTTCAACCCACACTCCTGGCATGCTCCCTGACACGTTTTCCGGAGGTATAGGTCGGGAAGCGAGCTCGTTGGAGGGAGAACTGTGGTGCGACCCAAAACAGTCCAAAAGATGGCCGAAGCTTCCAACGAGTGGCGAACGCTCGTCCGGTGTCAGAAACCACTGGAAATGCACTTGCAGCGAAGGAAACGGGCTGAGCTCGAGGACTTCCGGTGCTCGTCCCAAGAAAACGCGAGCGGGAATGCCCCGGACTCAGTTTTCTCGTCCTGGGGTAAAAAGCGGTCCCCCGACGGTTTCTTCCCTTTGCTCCGTATTGGTCATAAGTCTTTCGATCTTCGGGTCTCGTGCTCCGAGGACTTCAACCCACACTCCTGGCATGCTCCCTGACACGTTTTCCGGAGGTATAGGTCGGGAAGCGAGCTCGTTGGAGGGAGAACTGTGGTGCGACCCAAAACGGTCCAAAAGATGGCCGAAGCTTCCAACGAGTGGCGAACGCTCGTCCGGTGTCAGAAACCACTGGAAATGCACTTGCAGCGAAGGAAACGGGCTGAGCTCGAGGACTTCCGGTGCTCGTCCCAAGAAAACGCGAGCGGGAATGCCCCGGACTCAGTTTTCTCGTCCTGGGGTAAAAAGCGGTCCCCCGACGGTTTCTTCCCTTTGCTCCGTATTGGTCATAAGTCTTTCGATCTTCGGGTCTCGTGCTCCGAGGACTTCAACCCACACTCCTGGCATGCTCCCTGACACGTTTTCCGGAGGTATAGGTCGGGAAGCGAGCTCGTTGGAGGGAGAACTGTGGTGCGACCCAAAACGGTCCAAAAGATGGCCGAAGCTTCCAACGAGTGGCGAACGCTCGTCCGGTGTCAGAAACCACTGGAAATGCACTTGCAGCGAAGGAAACGGGCTGAGCTCGAGGACTTCCGGTGCTCGTCCCAAGAAAACGCGAGCGGGAATGCCCCGGACTCAGTTTTCTCGTCCTGGGGTAAAAAGCGGTCCCCCGACGGTTTCTTCCCTTTGCTCCGTATTGGTCATAAGTCTTTCGATCTTCGGGTCTCGTGCTCCGAGGACTTCAACCCACACTCCTGGCATGCTCCCTGACACGTTTTCCGGAGGTATAGGTCGGGAAGCGAGCTCGTTGGAGGGAGAACTGTGGTGCGACCCAAAACGGTCCAAAAGATGGCCGAAGCTTCCAACGAGTGGCGAACGCTCGTCCGGTGTCAGAAACCACTGGAAATGCACTTGCAGCGAAGGAAACGGGCTGAGCTCGAGGACTTCCGGTGCTCGTCCCAAGAAAACGCGAGCGGGAATGCCCCGGACTCAGTTTTCTCGTCCTGGGGTAAAAAGCGGTCCCCCGACGGTTTCTTCCCTTTGCTCCGTATTGGTCATAAGTCTTTCGATCTTCGGGTCTCGTGCTCCGAGGACTTCAACCCACACTCCTGGCATGCTCCCCGACACGTTTTTCGGAGGTATAGGTCGGGAAGCGAGCTCGTTAGAGGGAGAACTGTGGTGCGACCCAAAACGGTCCAAAAGATGGCCGAAGCTTCCAACGAGTGGCGAATGCTCGTCCGGTGTCAGAAACCACTGGAAATGCACTTGCAGCGAAGGAAACGGGCTGAGCTCGAGGACTTCCGGTGCTCGTCCCAAGAAAACGCGAGCGGGAATGCCCCGGACTCAGTTTTCTCGTCCTGGGGTAAAAAGCGGTCCCCCGACGGTTTCTTCCCTTTGCTCCGTATTGGTCATAAGTCTTTCGATCTTCGGGTCTCGTGCTCCGAGGACTTCAACCCACACTCCTGGCATGCTCCCTGACACGTTTTCCGGAGGTATAGGTCGGGAAGCGAGCTCGTTGGAGGGAGAACTGTGGTGCGACCCAAAACGGTCCAAAAGATGGCCGAAGCTTCCAACGAGTGGCGAACGCTCGTCCGGTGTCTGAAACCACTGGAAATGCACTTGCAGCGAAGGAAACGGGCTGAGCTCGAGGACTTCCGGTGCTCGTCCCAAGAAAACGCGAGCGGGAATGCCCCGGACTCAGTTTTCTCGTCCTGGGGTAAAAAGCGGTCCCCCGACGGTTTCTTCCCTTTGCTCCGTATTGGTCATAAGTCTTTCGATCTTCGGGTCTCGTGCTCCGAGGACTTCAACCCACACTCTTGGCATGCTCCCTGACACGTTTTCCGGAGGTATAGGTCGGGAAGCGAGCTCGTTGGAGGGAGAACTGTGGTGCGACCCAAAACGGTCCAAAAGATGGCCGAAGCTTCCAACGAGTGGCGAACGCTCGTCCGGTGTCAGAAACCACTGGAAATGCACTTGCAGCGAAGGAAACGGGCTGAGCTCGAGGACTTCCGGTGCTCGTCCCAAGAAAACGCGAGCGGGAATGCCCCGGACTCAGTTTTCTCGTCCTGGGGTAAAAAGCGGTCCCCCGACGGTTTCTTCCCTGTGCTCCGTATTGGTCATAAGTCTTTCGATCTTCGGGTCTCGTGCTCCGAGGACTTCAACCCACACTCCTGGCATGCTCCCTGACACGTTTTCCGGAGGTATAGGTCGGGAAGCGAGCTCGTTGGAGGGAGAACTGTGGTGCGACCCAAAACGGTCCAAAAGATGGCCGAAGCTTCCAACGAGTGGCGAACGCTCGTCCGGTGTCAGAAACCACTGGAAATGCACTTGCATCGAAGGAAACGGGCTGAGCTCGAGGTCTTCCGGTGCTCGTCCCAAGAAAACGCGAGCGGGAATGCCCCGGACTCAGTTTTCTCGTCCTGGGGTAAAAAGCGGTCCCCCGACGGTTTCTTCCCTTTCCTCCGTATTGGTCATAAGTCTTTCGATCTTCGGGTCTCGTGCTCCGAGGACTTCAACCCACACTCCTGGCATGCTCCCTGACACGTTTTTCGGAGGTATAGGTCGGGAAGCGAGCTCGTTGGAGGGAGAACTGTGGTGCGACCCAAAACGGTCCAAAAGATGGCCGAAGCTTCCAACGAGTGGCGAACGCTCGTCCGGTGTCAGAAACCACTGGAAATGCACTTGCAGCGAAGGAAACGGGCTGAGCTCGAGGACTTCCGGTGCTCGTCCCAAGAAAACGCGAGCGGGAATGCCCCGGACTCAGTTTTCTCGTCCTGGGGTAAAAAGCGGTCCCCCGACGGTTTCTTCCCTTTGCTCCGTATTGGTCATAAGTCTTTCGATCTTCGGGTCTCGTGCTCCGAGGACTTCAACCCACACTCCTGGCATGCTCCCTGACACGTTTTCCGGAGGTATAGGTCGGGAAGCGAGCTCGTTGGAGGGAGAACTGTGGTGCGACCCAAAACGGTCCAAAAGATGGCCGAAGCTTCCAACGAGTGGCGAACGCTCGTCCGGTGTCAGAAACCACTGGAAATGCACTTGCATCGAAGGAAACGGGCTGAGCTCGAGGACTTCCGGTGCTCGTCCCAAGAAAACGCGAGCGGGAATGCCCCGGACTCAGTTTTCTCGTCCTGGGGTAAAAAGCGGTCCCCCGACGGTTTCTTCCCTTTCCTCCGTATTGGTCATAAGTCTTTCGATCTTCGGGTCTCGTGCTCCGAGGACTTCAACCCACACTCCTGGCATGCTCCCTGACACGTTTTTCGGAGGTATAGGTCGGGAAGCGAGCTCGTTGGAGGGAGAACTGTGGTGCGACCCAAAACGGTCCAAAAGATGGCCGAAGCTTCCAACGAGTGGCGAACGCTCGTCCGGTGTCAGAAACCACTGGAAATGCACTTGCAGCGAAGGAAACGGGCTGAGCTCGAGGACTTCCGGTGCTCGTCCCAAGAAAACGCGAGCGGGAATGCCCCGGACTCAGTTTTCTCGTCCTGGGGTAAAAAGCGGTCCCCCGACGGTTTCTTCCCTTTGCTCCGTATTGGTCATAAGTCTTTCGATCTTCGGGTCTCGTGCTCCGAGGACTTCAACCCACACTCCTGGCATGCTCCCTGACACGTTTTCCGGAGGTATAGGTCGGGAAGCGAGCTCGTTGGAGGGAGAACTGTGGTGCGACCCAAAACGGTCCAAAAGATGGCCGAAGCTTCCAACGAGTGGCGAACGCTCGTCCGGTGTCAGAAACCACTGGAAATGCACTTGCAGCGAAGGAAACGGGCTGAGCTCGAGGACTTCCGGTGCTCGTCCCAAGAAAACGCGAGCGGGAATGCCCCGGACTCAGTTTTCTCGTCCTGGGGTAAAAAGCGGTCCCCCGACGGTTTCTTCCCTTTGCTCCGTATTGGTCATAAGTCTTTCGATCTTCGGGTCTCGTGCTCCGAGGACTTCAACCCACACTCCTGGCATGCTCCCTGACACGTTTTCCGGAGGTATAGGTCGGGAAGCGAGCTCGTTGGAGGGAGAACTGTGGTGCGACCCAAAACGGTCCAAAAGATGGCCGAAGCTTCCAACGAGTGGCGAACGCTCGTCCGGTGTCAGAAACCACTAGAAATGCACTTGCAGCGAAGGAAACGGGCTAAGCTCGAGGACTTCCGGTGCTCGTCCCAAGAAAACGCGAGCGGGAATGCCCCGGACTCAGTTTTCTCGTCCTGGGGTAAAAAGCGGTCCCCCGACGGTTTCTTCCCTTTGCTCCGTATTGGTCATAAGTCTTTCGATCTTCGGGTCTCGTGCTCCGAGGACTTCAACCCACACTCCTGGCATGCTCCCTGACACGTTTTCCGGAGGTATAGGTCGGGAAGCGAGCTCGTTGGAGGGAGAACTGTGGTGCGACCCAAAACGGTCCAAAAGATGGCCGAAGCTTCCAACGAGTGGCGAACGCTCGTCCGGTGTCAGAAACCACTGGAAATGCACTTGCAGCGAAGGAAACGGGCTGAGCTCGAGGACTTCCGGTGCTCGTCCCAAGAAAACGCGAGCGGGAATGCCCCGGACTCAGTTTTCTCGTCCTGGGGTAAAAAGCGGTCCCCCGACGGTTTCTTCCCTTTGCTCCGTATTGGTCATAAGTCTTTCGATCTTCGGGTCTCGTGCTCCGAGGACTTCAACCCACACTCCTGGCATGCTCCCTGACACGTTTTCCGGAGGTATAGGTCGGGAAGCGAGCTCGTTGGAGGGAGAACTGTGGTGCGACCCAAAACGGTCCAAAAGATGGCCGAAGCTTCCAACGAGTGGCGAACGCTCGTCCGGTGTCAGAAACCACTGGAAATGCACTTGCAGCGAAGGAAACGGGCTGAGCTCGAGGACTTCCGGTGCTCGTCCCAAGAAAACGCGAGCGGGAATGCCCCGGACTCAGTTTTCTCGTCCTGGGGTAAAAAGCGGTCCCCCGACGGTTTCTTCCCTTTGCTCCGTATTGGTCATAAGTCTTTCGATCTTCGGGTCTCGTGCTCCGAGGACTTCAACCCACACTCCTGGCATGCTCCCTGACACGTTTTCCGGAGGTATAGGTCGGGAAGCGAGCTCGTTGGAGGGAGAACTGTGGTGCGACCCAAAACGGTCCAAAAGATGGCCGAAGCTTCCAACGAGTGGCGAACGCTCGTCCGGTGTCAGAAACCACTGGAAATGCACTTGCATCGAAGGAAACGGGCTGAGCTCGAGGACTTCCGGTGCTCGTCCCAAGAAAACGCGAGCGGGAATGCCCCGGACTCAGTTTTCTCGTCCTGGGGTAAAAAGCGATCCCCCGACGGTTTCTTCCCTTTGCTCCGTATTGGTCATAAGTCTTTCGATCTTCGGGTCTCGTGCTCCGAGGACTTCAACCCACACTCCTGGCATGCTCCCTGACACGTTTTCCGGAGGTATAGGTCGGGAAGCGAGCTCGTTGGAGGGAGAACTGTGGTGCGACCCAAAACGGTCCAAAAGATGGCCGAAGCTTCCAACGTGTGGCGAACGCTCGTCCGGTGTCAGAAACCACTGGAAATGCACTTGCAGCGAAGGAAACGGGCTGAGCTCGAGGACTTCCGGTGCTCGTCCCAAGAAAACGCGAGCGGGAATGCCCCGGACTCAGTTTTCTCGTCCTGGGGTAAAAAGCGGTCCCCCGACGGTTTCTTCCCTTTGCTCCGTATTGGTCATAAGTCTTTCGATCTTCGGGTCTCGTGCTCCGAGGACTTCAACCCACACTCCTGGCATGCTCCCCGACATGTTTTCCGGAGGTATAGGTCGGGAAGCGAGCTCGTTGGAGGGAGAACTGTGGTGCGACCCAAAACGGTCCAAAAGATGGCCGAAGCTTCCAACGAGTGGCGAACGCTCGTCCGGTGTCAGAAACCACTGGAAATGCACTTGCAGCGAAGGAAACGGGCTGAGCTCGAGGACTTCCGGTGCTCGTCCCAAGAAAACGCGAGCGGGAATGCCCCGGACTCAGTTTTCTCGTCCTGGGGTAAAAAGCGGTCCCCCGACGGTTTCTTCCCTTTGCTCCGTATTGGTCATAAGTCTTTCGATCTTCGGGTCTCGTGCTCCGAGGACTTCAACCCACACTCCTGGCATGCTCCCTGACACGTTTTCCGGAGGTATAGGTCGGGAAGCGAGCTCGTTGGAGGGAGAACTGTGGTGCGACCCAAAACGGTCCAAAAGATGGCCGAAGCTTCCAACGAGTGGCGAACGCTCGTCCGGTGTCAGAAACCACTGGAAATGCACTTGCAGCGAAGGAAACGGGCTGAGCTCGAGGACTTCCGGTGCTCGTCCCAAGAAAACGCGAGCGGGAATGCCCCGGACTCAGTTTTCTCGTCCTGGGGTAAAAAGCGGTCCCCCGACGGTTTCTTCCCTTTGCTCCGTATTGGTCATAAGTCTTTCGATCTTCGGGTCTCGTGCTCCGAGGACTTCAACCCACACTCCTGGCATGCTCCCTGACACGTTTTCCGGAGGTATAGGTCGGGAAGCGAGCTCGTTGGAGGGAGAACTGTGGTGCGACCCAAAACGGTCCAAAAGATGGCCGAAGCTTCCAACGAGTGGCGAACGCTCGTCCGGTGTCAGAAACCACTGGAAATGCACTTGCAGCGAAGGAAACGGGCTGAGCTCGAGGACTTCCGGTGCCCGTCCCAAGAAAACGCGAGCGGGAATGCCCCGGACTCAGTTTTCTCGTCCTGGGGTAAAAAGCGGTCCCCCGACGGTTTCTTCCCTTTGCTCCGTATTGGTCATAAGTCTTTCGATCTTCGGGTCTCGTGCTCCGAGGACTTCAACCCACACTCCTGGCATGCTCCCTGACACGTTTTCCGGAGGTATAGGTCGGGAAGCGAGCTCGTTGGAGGGAGAACTGTGGTGCGACCCAAAACGGTCCAAAAGATGGCCGAAGCTTCCAACGAGTGGCGAACGCTCGTCCGGTGTCAGAAACCACTGGAAATGCACTTGCAGCGAAGGAAACGGGCTGAGCTCGAGGACTTCCGGTGCTCGTCCCAAGAAAACGCGAGCGGGAATGCCCCGGACTCAGTTTTCTCGTCCTGGGGTAAAAAGCGGTCCCCCGACGGTTTCTTCCCTTTGCTCCGTATTGGTCATAAGTCTTTCGATCTTCGGGTCTCATGCTCCGAGGACTTCAACCCACACTCCTGGCATGCTCCCTGACACGTTTTCCGCAGGTATAGGTCGGGAAGCGAGCTCGTTGGAGGGAGAACTGTGGTGCGACCCAAAACGGTCCAAAAGATGGCCGAAGCTTCCAACGAGTGGCGAACGCTCGTCCGGTGTCAGAAACCACTGGAAATGCACTTGCAGCGAAGGAAACGGGCTGAGCTCGAGGACTTCCGGTGCTCGTCCCAAGAAAACGCGAGCGGGAATGCCCCGGACTCAGTTTTCTCGTCCTGGGGTAAAAAGCGGTCCCCCGACGGTTTCTTCCCTTTGCTCCGTATTGGTCATAAGTCTTTCGATCTTCGGGTCTCGTGCTCCGAGGACTTCAACCCACACTCCTGGCATGCTCCCTGACACGTTTTCCGGAGGTATAGGTCGGGAAGCGAGCTCGTTGGAGGGAGAACTGTGGTGCGACCCAAAACGGTCCAAAAGATGGCCGAAGCTTCCAACGTGTGGCGAACGCTCGTCCGGTGTCAGAAACCACTGGAAATGCACTTGCAGCGAAGGAAACGGGCTGAGCTCGAGGACTTCCGGTGCTCGTCCCAAGAAAACGCGAGCGGGAATGCCCCGGACTCAGTTTTCTCGTCCTGGGGTAAAAAGCGGTCCCCCGACGGTTTCTTCCCTTTGCTCCGTATTGGTCATAAGTCTTTCGATCTTCGGGTCTCGTGCTCCGAGGACTTCAACCCACACTCCTGGCATGCTCCCCGACATGTTTTCCGGAGGTATAGGTCGGGAAGCGAGCTCGTTGGAGGGAGAACTGTGGTGCGACCCAAAACGGTCCAAAAGATGGCCGAAGCTTCCAACGAGTGGCGAACGCTCGTCCGGTGTCAGAAACCACTGGAAATGCACTTGCAGCGAAGGAAACGGGCTGAGCTCGAGGACTTCCGATGCTCGTCCCAAGAAAACGCGAGCGGGAATGCCCCGGACTCAGTTTTCTCGTCCTGGGGTAAAAAGCGGTCCCCCGACGGTTTCTTCCCTTTGGTCCGTATTGGTCATAAGTCTTTCGATCTTCGGGTCTCGTGCTCCGAGGACTTCAACCCACACTCCTGGCATGCTCCCTGACACGTTTTCCGGAGGTATAGGTCGGGAAGCGAGCTCGTTGGAGGGAGAACTGTGGTGCGACCCAAAACGGTCCAAAAGATGGCCGAAGCTTCCAACGAGTGGCGAACGCTCGTCCGGTGTCAGAAACCACTGGAAATGCACTTGCAGCGAAGGAAACGGGCTGAGCTCGAGGACTTCCGGTGCTCGTCCCAAGAAAACGCGAGCGGGAATGCCCCGGACTCAGTTTTCTCGTCCTGGGGTAAAAAGCGGTCCCCCGACGGTTTCTTCCCTTTGCTCCGTATTGGTCATAAGTCTTTCGATCTTCGGGTCTCGTGCTCCGAGGACTTCAACCCACACTCCTGGCATGCTCCCTGACACGTTTTCCGGAGGTATAGGTCGGGAAGCGAGCTCGTTGGAGGGAGAACTGTGGTGCGACCCAAAACGGTCCAAAAGATGGCCGAAGCTTCCAACGAGTGGCGAACGCTCGTCCGGTGTCAGAAACCACTGGAAATGCACTTGCAGCGAAGGAAACGGGCTGAGCTCGAGGACTTCCGGTGCTCGTCCCAAGAAAACGCGAGCGGGAATGCCCCGGACTCAGTTTTCTCGTCCTGGGGTAAAAAGCGGTCCCCCGACGGTTTCTTCCCTTTGCTCCGTATTGGTCATAAGTCTTTCGATCTTCGGGTCTCGTGCTCCGAGGACTTCAACCCACACTCCTGGCATGCTCCCTGACACGTTTTCCGGAGGTATAGGTCGGGAAGCGAGCTCGTTGGAGGGAGAACTGTGGTGCGACCCAAAACGGTCCAAAAGATGGCCGAAGCTTCCAACGAGTGGCGAACGCTCGTCCGGTGTCAGAAACCACTGGAAATGCACTTGCAGCGAAGGAAACGGGCTGAGCTCGAGGACTTCCGGTGCTCGTCCCAAGAAAACGCGAGCGGGAATGCCCCGGACTCAGTTTTCTCGTCCTGGGGTAAAAAGCGGTCCCCCGACGGTTTCTTCCCTTTGCTCCGTATTGGTCATAAGTCTTTCGATCTTCGGGTCTCGTGCTCCGAGGACTTCAACCCACACTCCTGGCATGCTCCCTGACACGTTTTCCGGAGGTATAGGTCGGGAAGCGAGCTCGTTGGAGGGAGAACTGTGGTGCGACCCAAAACGGTCCAAAAGATGGCCGAAGCTTCCAACGAGTGGCGAACGCTCGTCCGGTGTCAGAAACCACTGGAAATGCACTTGCAGCGAAGGAAACGGGCTGAGCTCGAGGACTTCCGGTGCTCGTCCCAAGAAAACGCGAGCGGGAATGCCCCGGACTCAGTTTTCTCGTCCTGGGGTAAAAAGCGGTCCCCCGACGGTTTCTTCCCTTTGCTCCGTATTGGTCATAAGTCTTTCGATCTTCGGGTCTCGTGCTCCGAGGACTTCAACCCACACTCCTGGCATGCTCCCTGACACGTTTTCCGGAGGTATAGGTCGGGAAGCGAGCTCGTTGGAGGGAGAACTGTGGTGCGACCCAAAACGGTCCAAAAGATGGCCGAAGCTTCCAACGAGTGGCGAACGCTCGTCCGGTGTCAGAAACCACTGGAAATGCACTTGCAGCGAAGGAAACGGGCTGAGCTCGAGGACTTCCGGTGCTCGTCCCAAGAAAACGCGAGCGGGAATGCCCCGGACTCAGTTTTCTCGTCCTGGGGTAAAAAGCGGTCCCTCGACGGTTTCTTCCCTTTGCTCCGTATTGGTCATAAGTCTTTCGATCTTCGGGTCTCGTGCTCCGAGGACTTCAACCCACACTCCTGGCATGCTCCCTGACACGTTTTCCGGAGGTATAGGTCGGGAAGCGAGCTCGTTGGAGGGACAACTGTGGTGCGACCCAAAACGGTCCAAAAGATGGCCGAAGCTTCCAACGAGTGGCGAACGCTCGTCCGGTGTCAGAAACCACTGGAAATGCACTTGCAGCGAAGGAAACGGGCTGAGCTCGAGGACTTCCGGTGCTCGTCCCAAGAAAACGCGAGCGGGAATGCCCCGGACTCAGTTTTCTCGTCCTGGGGTAAAAAGCGGTCCCCCGACGGTTTCTTCCCTTTGCTCCGTATTGGTCATAAGCCTTTCGATCTTCGGGTCTCGTGCTCCGAGGACTTCAACCCACACTCCTGGCATGCTCCCTGACACGTTTTCCGGAGGTATAGGTCGGGAAGCGAGCTCGTTGGAGGGAGAACTGTGGTGCGACCCAAAACGGTCCAAAAGATGGCCGAAGCTTCCAACGAGTGGCGAACGCTCGTCCGGTGTCAGAAACCACTGGAAATGCACTTGCAGCGAAGGAAACGGGCTGAGCTCGAGGACTTCCGGTGCTCGTCCCAAGAAAACGCGAGCGGGAATGCCCCGGACTCAGTTTTCTCGTCCTGGGGTAAAAAGCGGTCCCCCGACGGTTTCTTCCCTTTGCTCCGTATTGGTCATAAGTCTTTCGATCTTCGGGTCTCGTGCTCCGAGGACTTCAACCCACACTCCTGGCATGCTCCCTGACACGTTTTCCGGAGGTATAGGTCGGGAAGCGAGCTCGTTGGAGGGAGAACTGTGGTGCGACCCAAAACGGTCCAAAAGATGGCCGAAGCTTCCAACGAGTGGCGAACGCTCGTCCGGTGTCAGAAACCACTGGAAATGCACTTGCAGCGAAGGAAACGGGCTGAGCTCGAGGACTTCCGGTGCTCGTCCCAAGAAAACGCGAGCGGGAATGCCCCGGACTCAGTTTTCTCGTCCTGGGGTAAAAAGCGGTCCCCCGACGGTTTCTTCCCTTTGCTCCGTATTGGTCAGAAGTCTTTCGATCTTCGGGTCTCGTGCTCCGAGGACTTCAACCCACACTCCTGGCATGCTCCCCGACACGTTTTCCGCAGGTATAGGTCGGGAAGCGAGCTCGTTGGAGAGAGAACTGTGGTGCGACCCAAAACGGTCCAAAAGATGGCCGAAGCTTCCAACGAGTGGCGAACGCTCGTCCGGTGTCAGAAACCACTGGAAATGCACTTGCATCGAAGGAAACGGGCTGAGCTCGAGGACTTCCGGTGCTCGTCCCAAGAAAACGCGAGCGGGAATGCCCCGGACTCAGTTTTCTCGTCCTGGGGTAAAAAGCGGTCCCCCGACGGTTTCTTCCCTTTGCTCCGTATTGGTCATAAGTCTTTCGATCTTCGGGTCTCGTGCTCCGAGGACTTCAACCCACACTCCTGGCATGCTCCCCGACACGTTTTCCGGAGGTATAGGTCGGGAAGCGAGCTCGTTGGAGGGAGAACTGTGGTGCGACCCAAAACGGTCCAAAAGATGGCCGAAGCTTCCAACGAGTGGCGAACGCTCGTCCGGTGTCAGAAACCACTGGAAATGCACTTGCAGCGAAGGAAACGGGCTGAGCTCGAGGACTTCCGGTGCTCGTCCCAAGAAAACGCGAGCGGGAATGCCCCGGACTCAGTTTTCTCGTCCTGGGGTAAAAAGCGGTCCCCCGACGGTTTCTTCCCTTTGCTCCGTATTGGTCATAAGTCTTTCGATCTTCGGGTCTCGTGCTCCGAGGACTTCAACCCACACTCCTGGCATGCTTCCTGACACGTTTTCCGGAGGTATAGGTCGGGAAGCGAGCTCGTTGGAGGGAGAACTGTGGTGCGACCCAAAACGGTCCAAAAGATGGCCGAAGCTTCCAACGAGTGGCGAACGCTCGTCCGGTGTCAGAAACCACTGGAAATGCACTTGCAGCGAAGGAAACGGGCTGAGCTCGAGGACTTCCGGTGCTCGTCCCAAGAAAACGCGAGCGGGAATGCCCCGGACTCAGTTTTCTCGTCCTGGGGTAAAAAGCGGTCCCCCGACGGTTTCTTCCCTTTGCTCCGTATTGGTCATAAGCCTTTCGATCTTCGGGTCTCGTGCTCCGAGGACTTCAACCCACACTCCTGGCATGCTCCCTGACACGTTTTCCGGAGGTATAGGTCGGGAAGCGAGCTCGTTGGAGGGAGAACTGTGGTGCGACCCAAAACGGTCCAAAAGATGGCCGAAGCTTCCAACGAGTGGCGAACGCTCGTCCGGTGTCAGAAACCACTGGAAATGCACTTGCAGCGAAGGAAACGTGCTGAGCTCGAGGACTTCCGGTGCTCGTCCCAAGAAAACGCGAGCGGGAATGCCCCGGACTCAGTTTTCTCGTCCTGGGGTAAAAAGCGGTCCCCCGACGGTTTCTTCCCTTTGCTCCGTATTGGTCATAAGCCTTTCGATCTTCGGGTCTCGTGCTCCGAGGACTTCAACCCACACTCCTGGCATGCTCCCTGACACGTTTTCCGGAGGTATAGGTCGGGAAGCGAGCTCGTTGGAGGGAGAACTGTGGTGCGACCCAAAACGGTCCAAAAGATGGCCGAAGCTTCCAACGAGTGGCGAACGCTCGTCCGGTGTCAGAAACCACTGGAAATGCACTTGCAGCGAAGGAAACGGGCTGAGCTCGAGGACTTCCGGTGCTCGTCCCAAGAAAACGCGAGCGGGAATGCCCCGGACTCAGTTTTCTCGTCCTGGGGTAAAAAGCGGTCCCCCGACGGTTTCTTCCCTTTCCTCCGTATTGGTCATAAGCCTTTCGATCTTCGGGTCTCGTGCTCCGAGGACTTCAACCCACACTCCTGGCATGCTCCCTGACACGTTTTCCGGAGGTATAGGTCGGGAAGCGAGCTCGTTGGAGGGAGAACTGTGGTGCGACCCAAAACGGTCCAAAAGATGGCCGAAGCTTCCAACGAGTGGCGAACGCTCGTCCGGTGTCAGAAACCACTGGAAATGCACTTGCAGCGAAGGAAACGGGCTGAGCTCGAGGACTTCCGGTGCTCGTCCCAAGAAAACGCGAGCGGGAATGCCCCGGACTCAGTTTTCTCGTCCTGGGGTAAAAAGCGGTCCCCCGACGGTTTCTTCCCTTTGCTCCGTATTGGTCATAAGTCTTTCGATCTTCGGGTCTCGTGCTCCGAGGACTTCAACCCACACTCCTGGCATGCTCCCTGACACGTTTTCCGGAGGTATAGGTCGGGAAGCGAGCTCGTTGGAGGGAGAAGTGTGGTGCGACCCAAAACGGTCCAAAAGATGGCCGAAGCTTCCAACGAGTGGCGAACGCTCGTCCGGTGTCAGAAACCACTGGATGCACTTGCAGCGAAGGAAACGGGCTGAGCTCGAGGACTTCCGGTGCTCGTCCCAAGAAAACGCGAGCGGGAATGCCCCGGACTCAGTTTTCTCGTCCTGGGTAAAAAGCGGTCCCCCGACGGTTTCTTCCCTTTGCTCCGTATTGGTCATAAGTCTTTCGATCTTCGGGTCTCGTGCTCCGAGGACTTCAACCCACACTCCTGGCATGCTCCCTGACACGTTTTCCGGAGGTATAGGTCGGGAAGCGAGCTCGTTGGAGGGAGAACTGTGGTGCGACCCAAAACGGTCCAAAAGATGGCCGAAGCTTCCAACGAGTGGCGAACGCTCGTCCGGTGTCAGAAACCACTGGAAATGCACTTGCAGCGAAGGAAACGGGCTGAGCTCGAGGACTTCCGGTGCTCGTCCCAAGAAAACGCGAGCGGGAATGCCCCGGACTCAGTTTTCTCGTCCTGGGGTAAAAAGCGGTCCCCCGACGGTTTCTTCCCTTTCCTCCGTATTGGTCATAAGCCTTTCGATCTTCGGGTCTCGTGCTCCGAGGACTTCAACCCACACTCCTGGCATGCTCCCTGACACGTTTTCCGGAGGTATAGGTCGGGAAGCGAGCTCGTTGGAGGGAGAACTGTGGTGCGACCCAAAACGGTCCAAAAGATGGCCGAAGCTTCCAACGAGTGGCGAACGCTCGTCCGGTGTCAGAAACCACTGGAAATGCACTTGCAGCGAAGGAAACGGGCTGAGCTCGAGGACTTCCGGTGCTCGTCCCAAGAAAACGCGAGCGGGAATGCCCCGGACTCAGTTTTCTCGTCCTGGGGTAAAAAGCGGTCCCCCGACGGTTTCTTCCCTTTGCTCCGTATTGGTCATAAGTCTTTCGATCTTCGGGTCTCGTGCTCCGAGGACTTCAACCCACACTCCTGGCATGCTCCCTGACACGTTTTCCGGAGGTATAGGTCGGGAAGCGAGCTCGTTGGAGGGAGAACTGTGGTGCGACCCAAAACGGTCCAAAAGATGGCCGAAGCTTCCAACGAGTGGCGAACGCTCGTCCGGTGTCAGAAACCACTGGAAATGCACTTGCAGCGAAGGAAACGGGCTGAGCTCGAGGACTTCCGGTGCTCGTCCCAAGAAAACGCGAGCGGGAATGCCCCGGACTCAGTTTTCTCGTCCTGGGGTAAAAAGCGGTCCCCCGACGGTTTCTTCCCTTTGCTCCGTATTGGTCATAAGTCTTTCGATCTTCGGGTCTCGTGCTCCGAGGACTTCAACCCACACTCCTGGCATGCTCCCTGACACGTTTTCCGGAGGTATAGGTCGGGAAGCGAGCTCGTTGGAGGGAGAACTGTGGTGCGACCCAAAACGGTCCAAAAGATGGCCGAAGCTTCCAACGAGTGGCGAACGCTCGTCCGGTGTCAGAAACCACTGGAAATGCACTTGCAGCGAAGGAAACGGGCTGAGCTCGAGGACTTCCGGTGCTCGTCCCAAGAAAACGCGAGCGGGAATGCCCCGGACTCAGTTTTCTCGTCCTGGGGTAAAAAGCGGTCCCCCGACGGTTTCTTCCCTTTGCTCCGTATTGGTCATAAGTCTTTCGATCTTCGGGTCTCGTGCTCCGAGGACTTCAACCCACACTCCTGGCATGCTCCCTGACACGTTTTCCGGAGGTATAGGTCGGGAAGCGAGCTCGTTGGAGGGAGAACTGTGGTGCGACCCAAAACGGTCCAAAAGATGGCCGAAGCTTCCAACGAGTGGCGAACGCTCGTCCGGTGTCAGAAACCACTGGAAATGCACTTGCAGCGAAGGAAACGGGCTGAGCTCGAGGACTTCCGGTGCTCGTCCCAAGAAAACGCGAGCGGGAATGCCCCGGACTCAGTTTTCTCGTCCTGGGGTAAAAAGCGGTCCCCCGACGGTTTCTTCCCTTTGCTCCGTATTGGTCATAAGTCTTTCGATCTTCGGGTCTCGTGCTCCGAGGACTTCAACCCACACTCCTGGCATGCTCCCTGACACGTTTTCCGGAGGTATAGGTCGGGAAGCGAGCTCGTTGGAGGGAGAACTGTGGTGCGACCCAAAACGGTCCAAAAGATGGCCGAAGCTTCCAACGAGTGGCGAACGCTCGTCCGGTGTCAGAAACCACTGGAAATGCACTTGCAGCGAAGGAAACGGGCTGAGCTCGAGGACTTCCGGTGCTCGTCCCAAGAAAACGCGAGCGGGAATGCCCCGGACTCAGTTTTCTCGTCCTGGGGTAAAAAGCGGTCCCCCGACGGTTTCTTCCCTTTGCTCCGTATTGGTCATAAGTCTTTCGATCTTCGGGTCTCGTGCTCCGAGGACTTCAACCCACACTCCTGGCATGCTCCCTGACACGTTTTCCGGAGGTATAGGTCGGGAAGCGAGCTCGTTGGAGGGAGAACTGTGGTGCGACCCAAAACGGTCCAAAAGATGGCCGAAGCTTCCAACGAGTGGCGAACGCTCGTCCGGTGTCAGAAACCACTGGAAATGCACTTGCAGCGAAGGAAACGGGCTGAGCTCGAGGACTTCCGGTGCTCGTCCCAAGAAAACGCGAGCGGGAATGCCCCGGACTCAGTTTTCTCGTCCTGGGGTAAAAAGCGGTCCCCCGACGGTTTCTTCCCTTTGCTCCGTATTGGTCATAAGTCTTTCGATCTTCGGGTCTCGTGCTCCGAGGACTTCAACCCACACTCCTGGCATGCTCCCTGACACGTTTTCCGGAGGTATAGGTCGGGAAGCGAGCTCGTTGGAGGGAGAACTGTGGTGCGACCCAAAACGGTCCAAAAGATGGCCGAAGCTTCCAACGAGTGGCGAACGCTCGTCCGGTGTCAGAAACCACTGGAAATGCACTTGCAGCGAAGGAAACGGGCTGAGCTCGAGGACTTCCGGTGCTCGTCCCAAGAAAACGCGAGCGGGAATGCCCCGGACTCAGTTTTCTCGTCCTGGGGTAAAAAGCGGTCCCCCGACGGTTTCTTCCCTTTGCTCCGTATTGGTCATAAGTCTTTCGATCTTCGGGTCTCGTGCTCCGAGGACTTCAACCCACACTCCTGGCATGCTCCCTGACACGTTTTCCGGAGGTATAGGTCGGGAAGCGAGCTCGTTGGAGGGAGAACTGTGGTGCGACCCAAAACGGTCCAAAAGATGGCCGAAGCTTCCAACGAGTGGCGAACGCTCGTCCGGTGTCAGAAACCACTGGAAATGCACTTGCAGCGAAGGAAACGGGCTGAGCTCGAGGACTTCCGGTGCTCGTCCCAAGAAAACGCGAGCGGGAATGACCCGGACTCAGTTTTCTCGTCCTGGGGTAAAAAGCGGTCCCCCGACGGTTTCTTCCCTTTGCTCCGTATTGGTCATAAGTCTTTCGATCTTCGGGTCTCGTGCTCCGAGGACTTCAACCCACACTCCTGGCATGCTCCCTGACACGTTTTCCGGAGGTATAGGTCGGGAAGCGAGCTCGTTGGAGGGAGAACTGTGGTGCGACCCAAAACGGTCCAAAAGATGGCCGAAGCTTCCAACGAGTGGCGAACGCTCGTCCGGTGTCAGAAACCACTGGAAATGCACTTGCAGCGAAGGAAACGGGCTGAGCTCGAGGACTTCCGGTGCTCGTCCCAAGAAAACGCGAGCGGGAATGCCCCGGACTCAGTTTTCTCGTCCTGGGGTAAAAAGCGGTCCCCCGACGGTTTCTTCCCTTTGCTCCGTATTGGTTATAAGTCTTTCGATCTTCGGGTCTCGTGCTCCGAGGACATCAACCCACACTCCTGGCATGCTCCCTGACACGTTTTCCGGAGGTATAGGTCGGGAAGCGAGCTCGTTGGAGGGAGAACTGTGGTGCGACCCAAAACGGTCCAAAAGATGGCCGAAGCTTCCAACGAGTGGCGAACGCTCGTCCGGTGTCAGAAACCACTGGAAATGCACTTGCAGCGAAGGAAACGGACTGAGCTCGAGGACTTCCGGTGCTCGTCCCAAGAAAACGCGAGCGGGAATGCCCCGGACTCAGTTTTCTCGTCCTGGGGTAAAAAGCGGTCCCCCGACGGTTTCTTCCCTTTGCTCCGTATTGGTCATAAGTCTTTCGATCTTCGGGTCTCGTGCTCCGAGGACTTCAACCCACACTCCTGGCATGCTCCCTGACACGTTTTCCGGAGGTATAGGTCGGGAAGCGAGCTCGTTGGAGGGAGAACTGTGGTGCGACCCAAAACGGTCCAAAAGATGGCCGAAGCTTCCAACGAGTGGCGAACGCTCGTCCGGTGTCAGAAACCACTGGAAATGCACTTGCAGCGAAGGAAACGGGCTGAGCTCGAGGACTTCCGGTGCTCGTCCCAAGAAAACGCGAGCGGGAATGCCCCGGACTCAGTTTTCTCGTCCTGGGGTAAAAAGCGGTCCCCCGACGGTTTCTTCCCTTTGCTCCGTATTGGTCATAAGTCTTTCGATCTTCGGGTCTCGTGCTCCGAGGACTTCAACCCACACTCCTGGCATGCTCCCTGACACGTTTTCCGGAGGTATAGGTCGGGAAGCGAGCTCGTTGGAGGGAGAACTGTGGTGCGACCCAAAACGGTCCAAAAGATGGCCGAAGCTTCCAACGAGTGGCGAACGCTCGTCCGGTGTCAGAAACCACTGGAAATGCACTTGCAGCGAAGGAAACGGGCTGAGCTCGAGGACTTCCGGTGCTCGTCCCAAGAAAACGCGAGCGGGAATGCCCCGGACTCAGTTTTCTCGTCCTGGGGTAAAAAGCGGTCCCCCGACGGTTTCTTCCCTTTGCTCCGTATTGGTCATAAGTCTTTCGATCTTCGGGTCTCGTGCTCCGAGGACTTCAACCCACACTCCTGGCATGCTCCCTGACACGTTTTCCGGAGGTATAGGTCGGGAAGCGAGCTCGTTGGAGGGAGAACTGTGGTGCGACCCAAAACGGTCCAAAAGATGGCCGAAGCTTCCAACGAGTGGCGAACGCTCGTCCGGTGTCAGAAACCACTGGAAATGCACTTGCAGCGAAGGAAACGGGCTGAGCTCGAGGACTTCCGGTGCTCGTCCCAAGAAAACGCGAGCGGGAATGCCCCGGACTCAGTTTTCTCGTCCTGGGGTAAAAAGCGGTCCCCCGACGGTTTCTTCCCTTTGCTCCGTATTGGTCATAAGTCTTTCGATCTTCGGGTCTCGTGCTCCGAGGACTTCAACCCACACTCCTGGCATGCTCCCTGACACGTTTTCCGGAGGTATAGGTCGGGAAGCGAGCTCGTTGGAGGGAGAACTGTGGTGCGACCCAAAACGGTCCAAAAGATGGCCGAAGCTTCCAACGAGTGGCGAACGCTCGTCCGGTGTCAGAAACCACTGGAAATGCACTTGCAGCGAAGGAAACGGGCTGAGCTCGAGGACTTCCGGTGCTCGTCCCAAGAAAACGCGAGCGGGAATGCCCCGGACTCAGTTTTCTCGTCCTGGGGTAAAAAGCGCTCCCCCGACGGTTTCTTCCCTTTGCTCCGTATTGGTCATAAGTCTTTCGATCTTCGGGTCTCGTGCTCCGAGGACTTCAACCCACACTCCTGGCATGCTCCCTGACACGTTTTCCGGAGGTATAGGTCGGGAAGCGAGCTCGTTGGAGGGAGAACTGTGGTGCGACCCAAAACGGTCCAAAAGATGGCCGAAGCTTCCAACGAGTGGCGAACGCTCGTCCGGTGTCAGAAACCACTGGAAATGCACTTGCAGCGAAGGAAACGGGCTGAGCTCGAGGACTTCCGGTGCTCGTCCCAAGAAAACGCGAGCGGGAATGCCCCGGACTCAGTTTTCTCGTCCTGGGGTAAAAAGCGGTCCCCCGACGGTTTCTTCCCTTTGCTCCGTATTGGTCATAAGTCTTTCGATCTTCGGGTCTCGTGCTCCGAGGACTTCAACCCACACTCCTGGCATGCTCCCTGACACGTTTTCCGGAGGTATAGGTCGGGAAGCGAGCTCGTTGGAGGGAGAACTGTGGTGCGACCCAAAACGGTCCAAAAGATGGCCGAAGCTTCCAACGAGTGGCGAACGCTCGTCCGGTGTCAGAAACCACTGGAAATGCACTTGCAGCGAAGGAAACGGGCTGAGCTCGAGGACTTCCGGTGCTCGTCCCAAGAAAACGCGAGCGGGAATGCCCCGGACTCAGTTTTCTCGTCCTGGGGTAAAAAGCGGTCCCCCGACGGTTTCTTCCCTTTGCTCCGTATTGGTCATAAGTCTTTCGATCTTCGGGTCTCGTGCTCCGAGGACTTCAACCCACACTCCTGGCATGCTCCCTGACACGTTTTCCGGAGGTATAGGTCGGGAAGCGAGCTCGTTGGAGGGAGAACTGTGGTGCGACCCAAAACGGTCCAAAAGATGGCCGAAGCTTCCAACGAGTGGCGAACGCTCGTCCGGTGTCAGAAACCACTGGAAATGCACTTGCAGCGAAGGAAACGGGCTGAGCTCGAGGACTTCCGGTGCTCGTCCCAAGAAAACGCGAGCGGGAATGCCCCGGACTCAGTTTTCTCGTCCTGGGGTAAAAAGCGGTCCCCCGACGGTTTCTTCCCTTTGCTCCGTATTGGTCATAAGTCTTTCGATCTTCGGGTCTCGTGCTCCGAGGACTTCAATCCACACTCCTGGCATGCTCCCTGACACGTTTTCCGGAGGTATAGGTCGGGAAGCGAGCTCGTTGGAGGGAGAACTGTGGTGCGACCCAAAACGGTCCAAAAGATGGCCGAAGCTTCCAACGAGTGGCGAACGCTCGTCCGGTGTCAGAAACCACTGGAAATGCACTTGCAGCGAAGGAAACGGGCTGAGCTCGAGGACTTCCGGTGCTCGTCCCAAGAAAACGCGAGCGGGAATGCCCCGGACTCAGTTTTCTCGTCCTGGGGTAAAAAGCGGTCCCCCGACGGTTTCTTCCCTTTGCTCCATATTGGTCATAAGTCTTTCGATCTTCGGGTCTCGTGCTCCGAGGACTTCAACCCACACTCCTGGCATGCTCCCTGACACGTTTTCCGGAGGTATAGGTCGGGAAGCGAGCTCGTTGGAGGGAGAACTGTGGTGCGACCCAAAACGGTCCAAAAGATGGCCGAAGCTTCCAACGAGTGGCGAACGCTCGTCCGGTGTCAGAAACCACTGGAAATGCACTTGCAGCGAAGGAAACGGGCTGAGCTCGAGGACTTCCGGTGCTCGTCCCAAGAAAACGCGAGCGGGAATGCCCCGGACTCAGTTTTCTCGTCCTGGGGTAAAAAGCGGTCCCCCGACGGTTTCTTCCCTTTGCTCCGTATTGGTCATAAGTCTTTCGATCTTCGGGTCTCGTGCTCCGAGGACTTCAACCCACACTCCTGGCATGCTCCCTGACACGTTTTCCGGAGGTATAGGTCGGGAAGCGAGCTCGTTGGAGGGAGAACTGTGGTGCGACCCAAAACGGTCCAAAAGATGGCCGAAGCTTCCAACGAGTGGCGAACGCTCGTCCGGTGTCAGAAACCACTGGAAATGCACTTGCAGCGAAGGAAACGGGCTGAGCTCGAGGACTTCCGGTGCTCGTCCCAAGAAAACGCGAGCGGGAATGCCCCGGACTCAGTTTTCTCGTCCTGGGGTAAAAAGCGGTCCCCCGACGGTTTCTTCCCTTTGCTCCGTATTGGTCATAAGTCTTTCGATCTTCGGGTCTCGTGCTCCGAGGACTTCAACCCACACTCCTGGCATGCTCCCTGACACGTTTTCCGGAGGTATAGGTCGGGAAGCGAGCTCGTTGGAGGGAGAACTGTGGTGCGACCCAAAACGGTCCAAAAGATGGCCGAAGCTTCCAACGAGTGGCGAACGCTCGTCCGGTGTCAGAAACCACTGGAAATGCACTTGCAGCGAAGGAAACGGGCTGAGCTCGAGGACTTCCGGTGCTCGTCCCAAGAAAACGCGAGCGGGAATGCCCCGGACTCAGTTTTCTCGTCCTGGGGTAAAAAGCGGTCCCCCGACGGTTTCTTCCCTTTGCTCCGTATTGGTCATAAGTCTTTCGATCTTCGGGTCTCGTGCTCCGAGGACTTCAACCCACACTCCTGGCATGCTCCCTGACACGTTTTGCGGAGGTATAGGTCGGGAAGCGAGCTCGTTGGAGGGAGAACTGTGGTGCGACCCAAAACGGTCCAAAAGATGGCCGAAGCTTCCAACGAGTGGCGAACGCTCGTCCGGTGTCAGAAACCACTGGAAATGCACTTGCAGCGAAGGAAACGGGCTGAGCTCGAGGACTTCCGGTGCTCGTCCCAAGAAAACGCGAGCGGGAATGCCCCGGACTCAGTTTTCTCGTCCTGGGGTAAAAAGCGGTCCCCCGACGGTTTCTTCCCTTTGCTCCGTATTGGTCATAAGTCTTTCGATCTTCGGGTCTCGTGCTCCGAGGACTTCAACCCACACTCCTGGCATGCTCCCTGACACGTTTTCCGGAGGTATAGGTCGGGAAGCGAGCTCGTTGGAGGGAGAACTGTGGTGCGACCCAAAACGGTCCAAAAGATGGCCGAAGCTTCCAACGAGTGGCGAACGCTCGTCCGGTGTCAGAAACCACTGGAAATGCACTTGCAGCGAAGGAAACGGGCTGAGCTCGAGGACTTCCGGTGCTCGTCCCAAGAAATCGCGAGCGGGAATGCCCCGGACTCAGTTTTCTCGTCCTGGGGTAAAAAGCGGTCCCCCGACGGTTTCTTCCCTTTGCTCCGTATTGGTCATAAGTCTTTCGATCTTCGGGTCTCGTGCTCCGAGGACTTCAACCCACACTCCTGGCATGCTCCCTGACACGTTTTCCGGAGGTATAGGTCGGGAAGCGAGCTCGTTGGAGGGAGAACTGTGGTGCGACCCAAAACGGTCCAAAAGATGGCCGAAGCTTCCAACGAGTGGCGAACGCTCGTCCGGTGTCAGAAACCACTGGAAATGCACTTGCAGCGAAGGAAACGGGCTGAGCTCGAGGACTTCCGGTGCTCGTCCCAAGAAAACGCGAGCGGGAATGCCCCGGACTCAGTTTTCTCGTCCTGGGGTAAAAAGCGGTCCCCCGACGGTTTCTTCCCTTTGCTCCGTATTGGTCATAAGTCTTTCGATCTTCGGGTCTCGTGCTCCGAGGACTTCAACCCACACTCCTGGCATGCTCCCTGACACGTTTTCCGGAGGTATAGGTCGGGAAGCGAGCTCGTTGGAGGGAGAACTGTGGTGCGACCCAAAACGGTCCAAAAGATGGCCGAAGCTTCCAACGAGTGGCGAACGCTCGTCCGGTGTCAGAAACCACTGGAAATGCACTTGCAGCGAAGGAAACGGGCTGAGCTCGAGGACTTCCGGTGCTCGTCCCAAGAAAACGCGAGCGGGAATGCCCCGGACTCAGTTTTCTCGTCCTGGGGTAAAAAGCGGTCCCCCGACGGTTTCTTCCCTTTGCTCCGTATTGGTCATAAGTCTTTCGATCTTCGGGTCTCGTGCTCCGAGGACTTCAACCCACACTCCTGGCATGCTCCCTGACACGTTTTCCGGAGGTATAGGTCGGGAAGCGAGCTCGTTGGAGGGAGAACTGTGGTGCGACCCAAAACGGTCCAAAAGATGGCCGAAGCTTCCAACGAGTGGCGAACGCTCGTCCGGTGTCAGAAACCACTGGAAATGCACTTGCAGCGAAGGAAACGGGCTGAGCTCGAGGACTTCCGGTGCTCGTCCCAAGAAAACGCGAGCGGGAATGCCCCGGACTCAGTTTTCTCGTCCTGGGGTAAAAAGCGGTCCCCCGACGGTTTCTTCCCTTTGCTCCGTATTGGTCATAAGTCTTTCGATCTTCGGGTCTCGTGCTCCGAGGACTTCAACCCACACTCCTGGCATGCTCCCTGACACGTTTTCCGGAGGTATAGGTCGGGAAGCGAGCTCGTTGGAGGGAGAACTGTGGTGCGACCCAAAACGGTCCAAAAGATGGCCGAAGCTTCCAACGAGTGGCGAACGCTCGTCCGGTGTCAGAAACCACTGGAAATGCACTTGCAGCGAAGGAAACAGGCTGAGCTCGAGGACTTCCGGTGCTCGTCCCAAGAAAACGCGAGCGGGAATGCCCCGGACTCAGTTTTCTCGTCCTGGGGTAAAAAGCGGTCCCCCGACGGTTTCTTCCCTTTGCTCCGTATTGGTCATAAGTCTTTCGATCTTCGGGTCTCGTGCTCCGAGGACTTCAACCCACACTCCTGGCATGCTCCCTGACACGTTTTCCGGAGGTATAGGTCGGGAAGCGAGCTCGTTGGAGGGAGAACTGTGGTGCGACCCAAAACGGTCCAAAAGATGGCCGAAGCTTCCAACGAGTGGCGAACGCTCGTCCGGTGTCAGAAACCACTGGAAATGCACTTGCAGCGAAGGAAACGGGCTGAGCTCGAGGACTTCCGGTGCTCGTCCCAAGAAAACGCGAGCGGGAATGCCCCGGACTCAGTTTTCTCGTCCTGGGGTAAAAAGCGGTCCCCCGACGGTTTCTTCCCTTTGCTCCGTATTGGTCATAAGTCTTTCGATCTTCGGGTCTCGTGCTCCGAGGACTTCAACCCACACTCCTGGCATGCTCCCTGACACGTTTTCCGGAGGTATAGGTCGGGAAGCGAGCTCGTTGGAGGGAGAACTGTGGTGCGACCCAAAACGGTCCAAAAGATGGCCGAAGCTTCCAACGAGTGGCGAACGCTCGTCCGGTGTCAGAAACCGCTGGAAATGCACTTGCAGCGAAGGAAACAGGCTGAGCTCGAGGACTTCCGGTGCTCGTCCCAAGAAAACGCGAGCGGGAATGCCCCGGACTCAGTTTTCTCGTCCTGGGGTAAAAAGCGGTCCCCCGACGGTTTCTTCCCTTTGCTCCGTATTGGTCATAAGTCTTTCGATCTTCGGGTGTCGTGCTCCGAGGACTTCAACCCACACTCCTGGCATGCTCCCTGACACGTTTTCCGGAGGTATAGGTCGGGAAGCGAGCTCGTTGGAGGGAGAACTGTGGTGCGACCCAAAACGGTCCAAAAGATGGCCGAAGCTTCCAACGAGTGGCGAACGCTCGTCCGGTGTCAGAAACCACTGGAAATGCACTTGCAGCGAAGGAAACGGGCGGAGCTCGAGGACTTCCGGTGCTCGTCCCAAGAAAACGCGAGCGGGAATGCCCCGGACTCAGTTTTCTCGTCCTGGGGTAAAAAGCGGTCCCCCGACGGTTTCTTCCCTTTGCTTCGTATTGGTCATAAGTCTTTCGATCTTCGGGTCTCGTGCTCCGAGGACTTCAACTCACACTCCTGGCATGCTCCCTGACACGTTTTCCGGAGGTATAGGTCGGGAAGCGAGCTCGTTGGAGGGAGAACTGTGGTGCGACCCAAAACGGTCCAAAAGATGGCCGAAGCTTCCAACGAGTGGCGAACGCTCGTCCGGTGTCAGAAACCACTGGAAATGCACTTGCAGCGAAGGAAACGGGCTGAGCTCGAGGACTTCCGGTGCTCGTCCCAAGAAAACGCGAGCGGGAATGCCCCGGACTCAGTTTTCTCGTCCTGGGGTAAAAAGCGGTCCCCCGACGGTTTCTTCCCTTTGCTCCGTATTGGTCATAAGTCTTTCGATCTTCGGGTCTCGTGCTCCGAGGACTTCAACCCACACTCCTGGCATGCTCCCTGACACGTTTTCCGGAGGTATAGGTCGGGAAGCGAGCTCGTTGGAGGGAGAACTGTGGTGCGACCCAAAACGGTCCAAAAGATGGCCGAAGCTTCCAACGAGTGGCGAACGCTCGTCCGGTGTCAGAAACCACTGGAAATGCACTTGCAGCGAAGGAAACGGGCTGAGCTCGAGGACTTCCGGTGCTCGTCCCAAGAAATCGCGAGCGGGAATGCCCCGGACTCAGTTTTCTCGTCCTGGGGTAAAAAGCGGTCCCCCGACGGTTTCTTCCCTTTGCTCCGTATTGGTCATAAGTCTTTCGATCTTCGGGTCTCGTGCTCCGAGGACTTCAACCCACACTCCTGGCATGCTCCCTGACACGTTTTCCGGAGGTATAGGTCGGGAAGCGAGCTCGTTGGAGGGAGAACTGTGGTGCGACCCAAAACGGTCCAAAAGATGGCCGAAGCTTCCAACGAGTGGCGAACGCTCGTCCGGTGTCAGAAACCACTGGAAATGCACTTGCAGCGAAGGAAACGGGCTGAGCTCGAGGACTTCCGGTGCTCGTCCCAAGAAAACGCGAGCGGGAATGCCCCGGACTCAGTTTTCTCGTCCTGGGGTAAAAAGCGGTCCCCCGACGGTTTCTTCCCTTTGCTCCGTATTGGTCATAAGTCTTTCGATCTTCGGGTCTCGTGCTCCGAGGACTTCAACCCACACTCCTGGCATGCTCCCTGACACGTTTTCCGGAGGTATAGGTCGGGAAGCGAGCTCGTTGGAGGGAGAACTGTGGTGCGACCCAAAACGGTCCAAAAGATGGCCGAAGCTTCCAACGAGTGGCGAACGCTCGTCCGGTGTCAGAAACCACTGGAAATGCACTTGCAGCGAAGGAAACGGGCTGAGCTCGAGGACTTCCGGTGCTCGTCCCAAGAAAACGCGAGCGGGAATGCCCCGGACTCAGTTTTCTCGTCCTGGGGTAAAAAGCGGTCCCCCGACGGTTTCTTCCCTTTGCTCCGTATTGGTCATAAGTCTTTCGATCTTCGGGTCTCGTGCTCCGAGGACTTCAACCCACACTCCTGGCATGCTCCCTGACACGTTTTCCGGAGGTATAGGTCGGGAAGCGAGCTCGTTGGAGGGAGAACTGTGGTGCGACCCAAAACGGTCCAAAAGATGGCCGAAGCTTCCAACGAGTGGCGAACGCTCGTCCGGTGTCAGAAACCACTGGAAATGCACTTGCAGCGAAGGAAACGGGCTGAGCTCGAGGACTTCCGGTGCTCGTCCCAAGAAATCGCGAGCGGGAATGCCCCGGACTCAGTTTTCTCGTCCTGGGGTAAAAAGCGGTCCCCCGACGGTTTCTTCCCTTTGCTCCGTATTGGTCATAAGTCTTTCGATCTTCGGGTCTCGTGCTCCGAGGACTTCAACCCACACTCCTGGCATGCTCCCTGACACGTTTTCCGGAGGTATAGGTCGGGAAGCGAGCTCGTTGGAGGGAGAACTGTGGTGCGACCCAAAACGGTCCAAAAGATGGCCGAAGCTTCCAACGAGTGGCGAACGCTCGTCCGGTGTCAGAAACCACTGGAAATTCACTTGCAGCGAAGGAAACGGGCTGAGCTCGAGGACTTCCGGTGCTCGTCCCAAGAAAACGCGAGCGGGAATGCCCCGGACTCAGTTTTCTCGTCCTGGGGTAAAAAGCGGTCCCCCGACGGTTTCTTCCCTTTGCTCCGTATTGGTCATAAGTCTTTCGATCTTCGGGTCTCGTGCTCCGAGGACTTCAACCCACACTCCTGGCATGCTCCCTGACACGTTTTCCGGAGGTATAGGTCGGGAAGCGAGCTCGTTGGAGGGAGAACTGTGGTGCGACCCAAAACGGTCCAAAAGATGGCCGAAGCTTCCAACGAGTGGCGAACGCTCGTCCGGTGTCAGAAACCACTGGAAATGCACTTGCAGCGAAGGAAACGGGCTGAGCTCGAGGACTTCCGGTGCTCGTCCCAAGAAATCGCGAGCGGGAATGCCCCGGACTCAGTTTTCTCGTCCTGGGGTAAAAAGCGGTCCCCCGACGGTTTCTTCCCTTTGCTCCGTATTGGTCATAAGTCTTTCGATCTTCGGGTCTCGTGCTCCGAGGACTTCAACCCACACTCCTGGCATGCTCCCTGACACGTTTTCCGGAGGTATAGGTCGGGAAGCGAGCTCGTTGGAGGGAGAACTGTGGTGCGACCCAAAACGGTCCAAAAGATGGCCGAAGCTTCCAACGAGTGGCGAACGCTCGTCCGGTGTCAGAAACCACTGGAAATGCACTTGCAGCGAAGGAAACGGGCTGAGCTCGAGGACTTCCGGTGCTCGTCCCAAGAAAACGCGAGCGGGAATGCCCCGGACTCAGTTTTCTCGTCCTGGGGTAAAAAGCGGTCCCCCGACGGTTTCTTCCCTTTGCTCCGTATTGGTCATAAGTCTTTCGATCTTCGGGTCTCGTGCTCCGAGGACTTCAACCCACACTCCTGGCATGCTCCCTGACACGTTTTCCGGAGGTATAGGTCGGGAAGCGAGCTCGTTGGAGGGAGAACTGTGGTGCGACCCAAAACGGTCCAAAAGATGGCCGAAGCTTCCAACGAGTGGCGAACGCTCGTCCGGTGTCAGAAACCACTGGAAATGCACTTGCAGCGAAGGAAACGGGCTGAGCTCGAGGACTTCCGGTGCTCGTCCCAAGAAATCGCGAGCGGGAATGCCCCGGACTCAGTTTTCTCGTCCTGGGGTAAAAAGCGGTCCCCCGACGGTTTCTTCCCTTTGCTCCGTATTGGTCATAAGTCTTTCGATCTTCGGGTCTCGTGCTCCGAGGACTTCAACCCACACTCCTGGCATGCTCCCTGACACGTTTTCCGGAGGTATAGGTCGGGAAGCGAGCTCGTTGGAGGGAGAACTGTGGTGCGACCCAAAACGGTCCAAAAGATGGCCGAAGCTTCCAACGAGTAGCGAACGCTCGTCCGGTGTCAGAAACCACTGGAAATGCACTTGCAGCGAAGGAAACGGGCTGAGCTCGAGGACTTCCGGTGCTCGTCCCAAGAAAACGCGAGCGGGAATGCCCCGGACTCAGTTTTCTCGTCCTGGGGTAAAAAGCGGTCCCCCGACGGTTTCTTCCCTTTGCTCCGTATTGGTCATAAGTCTTTCGATCTTCGGGTCTCGTGCTCCGAGGACTTCAACCCACACTCCTGGCATGCTCCCTGACACGTTTTCCGGAGGTATAGGTCGGGAAGCGAGCTCGTTGGAGGGAGAACTGTGGTGCGACCCAAAACGGTCCAAAAGATGGCCGAAGCTTCCAACGAGTGGCGAACGCTCGTCCGGTGTCAGAAACCACTGGAAATGCACTTGCAGCGAAGGAAACGGGCTGAGCTCGAGGACTTCCGGTGCTCGTCCCAAGAAAACGCGAGCGGGAATGCCCCGGACTCAGTTTTCTCGTCCTGGGGTAAAAAGCGGTCCCCCGACGGTTTCTTCCCTTTGCTCCGTATTGGTCATAAGTCTTTCGATCTTCGGGTCTCGTGCTCCGAGGACTTCAACCCACACTCCTGGCATGCTCCCTGACACGTTTTCCGGAGGTATAGGTCGGGAAGCGAGCTCGTTGGAGGGAGAACTGTGGTGCGACCCAAAACGGTCCAAAAGATGGCCGAAGCTTCCAACGAGTGGCGAACGCTCGTCCGGTGTCAGAAACCACTGGAAATGCACTTGCAGCGAAGGAAACGGGCTGAGCTCGAGGACTTCCGGTGCTCGTCCCAAGAAAACGCGAGCGGGAATGCCCCGGACTCAGTTTTCTCGTCCTGGGGTAAAAAGCGGTCCCCCGACGGTTTCTTCCCTTTGCTCCGTATTGGTCATAAGTCTTTCGATCTTCGGGTCTCGTGCTCCGAGGACTTCAACCCACACTCCTGGCATGCTCCCTGACACGTTTTCCGGAGGTATAGGTCGGGAAGCGAGCTCGTTGGAGGGAGAACTGTGGTGCGACCCAAAACGGTCCAAAAGATGGCCGAAGCTTCCAACGAGTGGCGAACGCTCGTCCGGTGTCAGAAACCACTGGAAATGCACTTGCAGCGAAGGAAACGGGCTGAGCTCGAGGACTTCCGGTGCTCGTCCCAAGAAAACGCGAGCGGGAATGCCCCGGACTCAGTTTTCTCGTCCTGGGGTAAAAAGCGGTCCCCCGACGGTTTCTTCCCTTTGCTCCGTATTGGTCATAAGTCTTTCGATCTTCGGGTCTCGTGCTCCGAGGACTTCAACCCACACTCCTGGCATGCTCCCTGACACGTTTTCCGGAGGTATAGGTCGGGAAGCGAGCTCGTTGGAGGGAGAACTGTGGTGCGACCCAAAACGGTCCAAAAGATGGCCGAAGCTTCCAACGAGTGGCGAACGCTCGTCCGGTGTCAGAAACCACTGGAAATGCACTTGCAGCGAAGGAAACGGGCTGAGCTCGAGGACTTCCGGTGCTCGTCCCAAGAAAACCCGAGCGGGAATGCCCCGGACTCAGTTTTCTCGTCCTGGGGTAAAAAGCGGTCCCCCGACGGTTTCTTCCCTTTGCTCCGTATTGGTCATAAGTCTTTCGATCTTCGGGTCTCGTGCTCCGAGGACTTCAACCCACACTCCTGGCATGCTCCCTGACACGTTTTCCAGAGGTATAGGTCGGGAAGCGAGCTCGTTGGAGGGAGAACTGTGGTGCGACCCAAAACGGTCCAAAAGATGGCCGAAGCTTCCAACGAGTGGCGAACGCTCGTCCGGTGTCAGAAACCACTGGAAATGCACTTGCAGCGAAGGAAACGGGCTGAGCTCGAGGACTTCCGGTGCTCGTCCCAAGAAAACGCGAGCGGGAATGCCCCGGACTCAGTTTTCTCGTCCTGGGGTAAAAAGCGGTCCCCCGACGGTTTCTTCCCTTTGCTCCGTATTGGTCATAAGTCTTTCGATCTTCGGGTCTCGTGCTCCGAGGACTTCAACCCACACTCCTGGCATGCTCCCTGACACGTTTTCCGGAGGTATAGGTCGGGAAGCGAGCTCGTTGGAGGGAGAACTGTGGTGCGACCCAAAACGGTCCAAAAGATGGCCGAAGCTTCCAACGAGTGGCGAACGCTCGTCCGGTGTCAGAAACCACTGGAAATGCACTTGCAGCGAAGGAAACGGGCTTAGCTCGAGGACTTCCGGTGCTCGTCCCAAGAAAACGCGAGCGGGAATGCCCCGGACTCAGTTTTCTCGTCCTGGGGTAAAAAAGCGGTCCCCCGACGGTTTCTTCCCTTTGCTCCGTATTGGTCATAAGTCTTTCGATCTTCGGGTCTCGTGCTCCGAGGACTTCAACCCACACTCCTGGCATGCTCCCTGACACGTTTTCCGGAGGTATAGGTCGGGAAGCGAGCTCGTTGGAGGGAGAACTGTGGTGCGACCCAAAACGGTCCAAAAGATGGCCGAAGCTTCCAACGAGTGGCGAACGCTCGTCCGGTGTCAGAAACCACTGGAAATGCACTTGCAGCGAAGGAAACGGGCTGAGCTCGAGGACTTCCGGTGCTCGTCCCAAGAAAACGCGAGCGGGAATGCCCCGGACTCAGTTTTCTCGTCCTGGGGTAAAAAGCGGTCCCCCGACGGTTTCTTCCCTTTGCTCCGTATTGGTCATAAGTCTTTCGATCTTCGGGTCTCGTGCTCCGAGGACTTCAACCCACACTCCTGGCATGCTCCCTGACACGTTTTCCGGAGGTATAGGTCGGGAAGCGAGCTCGTTGGAGGGAGAACTGTGGTGCGACCCAAAACGGTCCAAAAGATGGCCGAAGCTTCCAACGAGTGGCGAACGCTCGTCCGGTGTCAGAAACCACTGGAAATGCACTTGCAGCGAAGGAAACGGGCTGAGCTCGAGGACTTCCGGTGCTCGTCCCAAGAAATCGCGAGCGGGAATGCCCCGGACTCAGTTTTCTCGTCCTGGGGTAAAAAGCGGTCCCCCGACGGTTTCTTCCCTTTGCTCCGTATTGGTCATAAGTCTTTCGATCTTCGGGTCTCGTGCTCCGAGGACTTCAACCCACACTCCTGGCATGCTCCCTGACACGTTTTCCGGAGGTATAGGTCGGGAAGCGAGCTCGTTGGAGGGAGAACTGTGGTGCGACCCAAAACGGTCCAAAAGATGGCCGAAGCTTCCAACGAGTGGCGAACGCTCGTCCGGTGTCAGAAACCACTGGAAATGCACTTGCAGCGAAGGAAACGGGCTGAGCTCGAGGACTTCCGGTGCTCGTCCCAAGAAATCGCGAGCGGGAATGCCCCGGACTCAGTTTTCTCGTCCTGGGGTAAAAAGCGGTCCCCCGACGGTTTCTTCCCTTTGCTCCGTATTGGTCATAAGTCTTTCGATCTTCGGGTCTCGTGCTCCGAGGACTTCAACCCACACTCCTGGCATGCTCCCTGACACGTTTTCCGGAGGTATAGGTCGGGAAGCGAGCTCGTTGGAGGGAGAACTGTGGTGCGACCCAAAACGGTCCAAAAGATGGCCGAAGCTTCCAACGAGTGGCGAACGCTCGTCCGGTGTCAGAAACCACTGGAAATGCACTTGCAGCGAAGGAAACGGGCTGAGCTCGAGGACTTCCGGTGCTCGTCCCAAGAAAACGCGAGCGGGAATGCCCCGGACTCAGTTTTCTCGTCCTGGGGTAAAAAGCGGTCCCCCGACGGTTTCTTCCCTTTGCTCCGTATTGGTCATAAGTCTTTCGATCTTCGGGTCTCGTGCTCCGAGGACTTCAACCCACACTCCTGGCATGCTCCCTGACACGTTTTCCGGAGGTATAGGTCGGGAAGCGAGCTCGTTGGAGGGAGAACTGTGGTGCGACCCAAAACGGTCCAAAAGATGGCCGAAGCTTCCAACGAGTGGCGAACGCTCGTCCGGTGTCAGAAACCACTGGAAATGCACTTGCAGCGAAGGAAACGGGCTGAGCTCGAGGACTTCCGGTGCTCGTCCCAAGAAAACGCGAGCGGGAATGCCCCGGACTCAGTTTTCTCGTCCTGGGGTAAAAAGCGGTCCCCCGACGGTTTCTTCCCTTTGCTCCGTATTGGTCATAAGTCTTTCGATCTTCGGGTCTCGTGCTCCGAGGACTTCAACCCACACTCCTGGCATGCTCCCTGACACGTTTTCCGGAGGTATAGGTCGGGAAGCGAGCTCGTTGGAGGGAGAACTGTGGTGCGACCCAAAACGGTCCAAAAGATGGCCGAAGCTTCCAACGAGTGGCGAACGCTCGTCCGGTGTCAGACACCACTGGAAATGCACTTGCAGCGAAGGAAACGGGCTGAGCTCGAGGACTTCCGGTGCTCGTCCCAAGAAAACGCGAGCGGGAATGCCCCGGACTCAGTTTTCTCGTCCTGGGGTAAAAAGCGGTCCCCCGACGGTTTCTTCCCTTTGCTCCGTATTGGTCATAAGTCTTTCGATCTTCGGGTCTCGTGCTCCGAGGACTTCAACCCACACTCCTGGCATGCTCCCTGACACGTTTTCCGGAGGTATAGGTCGGGAAGCGAGCTCGTTGGAGGGAGAACTGTGGTGCGACCCAAAACGGTCCAAAAGATGGCCGAAGCTTCCAACGAGTGGCGAACGCTCGTCCGGTGTCAGAAACCACTGGAAATGCACTTGCAGCGAAGGAAACGGGCTGAGCTCGAGGACTTCCGGTGCTCGTCCCAAGAAAACGCGAGCGGGAATGCCCCGGACTCAGTTTTCTCGTCCTGGGGTAAAAAGCGGTCCCCCGACGGTTTCTTCCCTTTGCTCCGTATTGGTCATAAGTCTTTCGATCTTCGGGTCTCGTGCTCCGAGGACTTCAACCCACACTCCTGGCATGCTCCCTGACACGTTTTCCGGAGGTATAGGTCGGGAAGCGAGCTCGTTGGAGGGAGAACTGTGGTACGACCCAAAACGGTCCAAAAGATGGCCGAAGCTTCCAACGAGTGGCGAACGCTCGTCCGGTGTCAGAAACCACTGGAAATGCACTTGCAGCGAAGGAAACGGGCTGAGCTCGAGGACTTCCGGTGCTCGTCCCAAGAAAACGCGAGCGGGAATGCCCCGGACTCAGTTTTCTCGTCCTGGGGTAAAAAGCGGTCCCCCGACGGTTTCTTCCCTTTGCTCCGTATTGGTCATAAGTCTTTCGATCTTCGGGTCTCGTGCTCCGAGGACTTCAACCCACACTCCTGGCATGCTCCCTGACACGTTTTCCAGAGGTATAGGTCGGGAAGCGAGCTCGTTGGAGGGAGAACTGTGGTGCGACCCAAAACGGTCCAAAAGATGGCCGAAGCTTCCAACGAGTGGCGAACGCTCGTCCGGTGTCAGAAACCACTGGAAATGCACTTGCAGCGAAGGAAACGGGCTGAGCTCGAGGACTTCCGGTGCTCGTCCCAAGAAAACGCGAGCGGGAATGCCCCGGACTCAGTTTTCTCGTCCTGGGGTAAAAAGCGGTCCCCCGACGGTTTCTTCCCTTTGCTCCGTATTGGTCATAAGTCTTTCGATCTTCGGGTCTCGTGCTCCGAGGACTTCAACCCACACTCCTGGCATGCTCCCTGACACGTTTTCCGGAGGTATAGGTCGGGAAGCGAGCTCGTTGGAGGGAGAACTGTGGTGCGACCCAAAACGGTCCAAAAGATGGCCGAAGCTTCCAACGAGTGGCGAACGCTCGTCCGGTGTCAGAAACCACTGGAAATGCACTTGCAGCGAAGGAAACGGGCTGAGCTCGAGGACTTCCGGTGCTCGTCCCAAGAAAACGCGAGCGGGAATGCCCCGGACTCAGTTTTCTCGTCCTGGGGTAAAAAGCGGTCCCCCGACGGTTTCTTCCCTTTGCTCCGTATTGGTTATAAGTCTTTTGATCTTCGGGTCTCGTGCTCCGAGGACTTCAACCCACACTCCTGGCATGCTCCCTGACACGTTTTCCGTAGGTATAGGTCGGGAAGCGAGCTCGTTGGAGGGAGAACTGTGGTGCGACCCAAAACGGTCCAAAAGATGGCCGAAGCTTCCAACGAGTGGCGAACGCTCGTCCGGTGTCAGAAACCACTGGAAATGCACTTGCAGCGAAGGAAACGGGCTGAGCTCGAGGACTTCCGGTGCTCGTCCCAAGAAAACGCGAGCGGGAATGCCCCGGACTCAGTTTTCTCGTCCTGGGGTAAAAAGCGGTCCCCCGACGGTTTCTTCCCTTTGCTCCGTATTGGTCATAAGTCTTTCGATCTTCGGGTCCCGTGCTCCGAGGACTTCAACCCACACTCCTGGCATGCTCCCTGACACGTTTTCCGGAGGTATAGGTAGGGAAGCGAGCTCGTTGGAGGGAGAACTGTGGTGCGACCCAAAACGGTCCAAAAGATGGCCGAAGCTTCCAACGAGTGGCGAACGCTCGTCCGGTGTCAGAAACCACTGGAAATGCACTTGCAGCGAAGGAAACGGGCTGAGCTCGAGGACTTCCGGTGCTCGTCCCAAGAAATCGCGAGCGGGAATGCCCCGGACTCAGTTTTCTCGTCCTGGGGTAAAAAGCGGTCCCCCGACGGTTTCTTCCCTTTGCTCCGTATTGGTCATAAGTCTTTCGATCTTCGGGTCCCGTGCTCCGAGGACTTCAACCCACACTCCTGGCATGCTTACTGACACGTTTTCCAGAGGTATACGTCGGGAAGCGAGCTCGTTGGAGGGAGAACTGTGGTGCGACCCAAAACGGTCCAAAAGATGGCCGAAGCTTCCAACGAGTGGCGAACGCTCGTCCGGTGTCAGAAACCACTGAAAATGCACTTGCAGCGAAGGAAACGGGCTGAGCTCGAGGACTTCCGGTGCTCGTCCCAAGAAAACGCGAGCGGGAATGCCCCGGACTCAGTTTTCTCGTCCTGGGGTAAAAAGCGGTCCCCCGACGGTTTCTTCCCTTTGCTCCGTATTGGTCATAAGTCTTTCGATCTTCGGGTCCCGTGCTCCGAGGACTTCAACCCACACTCCTGGCATGCTCCCTGACACGTTTTCCGGAGGTATAGGTAGGGAAGCGAGCTCGTTGGAGGGAGAACTGTGGTGCGACCCAAAACGGTCCAAAAGATGGCCGAAGCTTCCAACGAGTGGCGAACGCTCGTCCGGTGTCAGAAACCACTGGAAATGCACTTGCAGCGAAGGAAACGGGCTGAGCTCGAGGACTTCCGGTGCTCGTCCCAAGAAAACGCGAGCGGGAATGCCCCGGACTCAGTTTTCTCGTCCTGGGGTAAAAAGCGGTCCCCCGACGGTTTCTTCCCTTTGCTCCGTATTGGTCATAAGTCTTTCGATCTTCGGGTCCCGTGCTCCGAGGACTTCAACCCACACTCCTGGCATGCTCCCTGACACGTTTTCCGGAGGTATAGGTCGGGAAGCGAGCTCGTTGGAGGGAGAACTGTGGTGCGACCCAAAACGGTCCAAAAGATGGCCGAAGCTTCCAACGAGTGGCGAACGCTCGTCCGGTGTCAGAAACCACTGGAAATGCACTTGCAGCGAAGGAAACGGGCTGAGCTCGAGGACTTCCGGTCCTCGTCCCAAGAAAACGCGTGCGGGAATGCCCCGGACTCAGTTTTCTCGTCCTGGGGTAAAAAGCGGTCCCCCGACGGTTTCTTCCCTTTGCTCCGTATTGGTCATAAGTCTTTCGATCTTCGGGTCTCGTGCTCCGAGGACTTCAACCCACACTCCTGGCATGCTCCCTGACACGTTTTCCGGAGGTATAGGTCGGGAAGCGAGCTCGTTGGAGGGAGAACTGTGGTGCGACCCAAAACGGTCCAAAAGATGGCCGAAGCTTCCAACGAGTGGCGAACGCTCGTCCGGTGTCAGAAACCACTGGAAATGCACTTGCAGCGAAGGAAACGGGCTGAGCTCGAGGACTTCCAGTGCTCGTCCCAAGAAAACGCGAGCGGGAATGCCCCGGACTCAGTTTTCTCGTCCTGGGGTAAAAAGCGGTCCCCCGACGGTTTCTTCCCTTTGCTCCGTATTGGTCATAAGTCTTTCGATCTTCGGGTCCCGTGCTCCGAGGACTTCAACCCACACTCCTGGCATGCTCCCTGACACGTTTTCCGGAGGTATAGGTCGGGAAGCGAGCTCGTTGGAGGGAGAACTGTGGTGCGACCCAAAACGGTCCAAAAGATGGCCGAAGCTTCCAACGAGTGGCGAACGCTCGTCCGGTGTCAGAAACCACTGGAAATGCACTTGCAGCGAAGGAAACGGGCTGAGCTCGAGGACTTCCGGTGCTCGTCCCAAGAAAACGCGAGCGGGAATGCCCCGGACTCAGTTTTCTCGTCCTGGGGTAAAAAGCGGTCCCCCGACGGTTTCTTCCCTTTGCTCCGTATTGGTCATAAGTCTTTCGATCTTCGGGTCCCGTGCTCCGAGGACTTCAACCCACACTCCTGGCATGCTCCCTGACACGTTTTCCAGAGGTATACGTCGGGAAGCGAGCTCGTTGGAGGGAGAACTGTGGTGCGACCCAAAACGGTCCAAAAGATGGCCGAAGCTTCCAACGAGTGGCGAACGCTCGTCCGGTGTCAGAAACCACTGGAAATGCACTTGCAGCGAAGGAAACGGGCTGAGCTCGAGGACTTCCGGTGCTCGTCCCAAGAAAACGCGAGCGGGAATGCCCCGGACTCAGTTTTCTCGTCCTGGTGTAAAAAGCGGTCCCCCGACGGTTTCTTCCCTTTGCTCCGTATTGGTCATAAGTCTTTCGATCTTCGGGTCCCGTGCTCCGAGGACTTCAACCCACACTCCTGGCATGCTCCCTGACACGTTTTCCGGAGGTATAGGTAGGGAAGCGAGCTCGTTGGAGGGAGAACTGTGGTGCGACCCAAAACGGTCCAAAAGATGGCCGAAGCTTCCAACGAGTGGCGAACGCTCGTCCGGTGTCAGAAACCACTGGAAATGCACTTGCAGCGAAGGAAACGGGCTGAGCTCGAGGACTTCCGGTGCTCGTCCCAAGAAAACGCGAGCGGGAATGCCCCGGACTCAGTTTTCTCGTCCTGGGGTAAAAAGCGGTCCCCCGACGGTTTCTTCCCTTTGCTCCGTATTGGTCATAAGTCTTTCGATCTTCGGGTCCCGTGCTCCGAGGACTTCAACCCACACTCCTGGCATGCTCCCTGACACGTTTTCCGGAGGTATAGGTAGGGAAGCGAGCTCGTTGGAGGGAGAACTGTGGTGCGACCCAAAACGGTCCAAAAGATGGCCGAAGCTTCGAACGAGTGGCGAACGCTCGTCCGGTGTCAGAAACCACTGGAAATGCACTTGCAGCGAAGGAAACGGACTGAGCTCGAGGACTTCCGGTGCTCGTCCCAAGAAAACGCGAGCGGGAATGCCCCGGACTCAGTTTTCTCGTCCTGGGGTAAAAAGCGGTCCCCCGACGGTTTCTTCCCTTTGCTCCGTATTGGTTATAAGTCTTTTGATCTTCGGGTCTCGTGCTCCGAGGACTTCAACCCACACTCCTGGCATGCTCCCTGACACGTTTTCCGGAGGTATAGGTCGGGAAGCGAGCTCGTTGGAGGGAGAACTGTGGTGCGACCCAAAACGGTCCAAAAGATGGCCGAAGCTTCCAAAGAGTGGCGAACGCTCGTCCGGTGTCAGAAAACACTGGAAATGCACTTGCAGCGAAGGAAACGGGCTGAGCTCGAGGACTTCCGGTGCTCGTCCCAAGAAAACGCGAGCGGGAATGCCCCGGACTCAGTTTTCTCGTCTTGGGGTAAAAAGCGGTCCCCCGACGGTTTCTTCCCTTTGCTCCGTATTGGTCATAAGTCTTTCGATCTTCGGGTCTCGTGCTCCGAGGACTTCAACCCACACTCCTGGCATGCTCCCTGACACGTTTTCCGGAGGTATATGTCGGGAAGCGAGCTCGTTGGAGGGAGAACTGTGGTGCGACCCAAAACGGTCCAAAAGATGGCCGAAGCTTCCAAAGAGTGGCGAACGCTCGTCCGGTGTCAGAAAACACTGGAAATGCACTTGCAGCGAAGGAAACGGGCTGAGCTCGAGGACTTCCGGTGCTCGTCCCAAGAAAACGCGAGCGGGAATGCCCCGGACTCAGTTTTCTCGTCCTGGGGTAAAAAGCGGTCCCCCGACGGTTTCTTCCCTTTGCTCCGTATTGGTCATAAGTCTTTCGATCTTCGGGTCCCGTGCTCCGAGGACTTCAACCCACACTCCTGGCATGCTCCCTGACACGTTTTCCGGAGGTATAGGTCGGGAAGCGAGCTCGTTGGAGGGAGAACTGTGGTGCGACCCAAAACGGTCCAAAAGATGGCCGAAGCTTCCAACGAGTGGCGAACGCTCGTCCGGTGTCAGAAACCACTGGAAATGCACTTGCAGCGAAGGAAACGGGCTGAGCTCGAGGACTTCCGGTGCTCGTCCCAAGAAAACGCGAGCGGGAATGCCCCGGACTTAGTTTTCTCGTCCTGGGGTAAAAAGCGGTCCCCCGACGGTTTCTTCCCTTTGCTCCGTATTGGTCATAAGTCTTTCGATCTTCGGGTCCCGTGCTCCGAGGACTTCAACCCACACTCCTGGCATGCTCCCTGACACGTTTTCCGGAGGTATAGGTAGGGAAGCGAGCTCGTTGGAGGGAGAACTGTGGTGCGACCCAAAACGGTCCAAAAGATGGCCGAAGCTTCCAACGAGTGGCGAACGCTTGTCCGGTGTCAGAAACCACTGGAAATGCACTTGCAGCGAAGGAAACGGGCTGAGCTCGAGGACTTCCGGTGCTCGTCCCAAGAAAACGCGAGCAGGAATGCCCCGGACTCAGTTTTCTCGTCCTGGGGTAAAAAGCGGTCCCCCGACGGTTTCTTCCCTTTGCTCCGTATTGGTCATAAGTCTTTCGATCTTCGGGTCCCGTGCTCCGAGGACTTCAACCCACACTCCTGGCATGCTCCCTGACACGTTTTCCGGAGGTATAGGTCGGGAAGCGAGCTCGTTGGAGGGAGAACTGTGGTGCGACCCAAAACGGTCCAAAAGATGGCCGAAGCTTCCAACGAGTGGCGAACGCTCGTCCGGTGTCAGAAACCACTGGAAATGCACTTGCAGCGAAGGAAACGGGCTGAGCTCAAGGACTTCCGGTGCTCGTCCCAAGAAAACGCGAGCGGGAATGCCCCGGACTCATTTTTCTCGTCCTGGGGTAAAAAGCGGTCCCCCGACGGTTTCTTCCCTTTGCTCCGTATTGGTCATAAGTCTTTCGATCTTCGGGTCCCGTGCTCCGAGGACTTCAACCCACACTCCTGGCATGCTCCCTGACACGTTTTCCGGAGGTATAGGTAGGGAAGCGAGCTCGTTGGAGGGAGAACTGTGGTGCGACCCAAAACGGTCCAAAAGATGGCCGAAGCTTCCAACGAGTGGCGAACGCTTGTCCGGTGTCAGAAACCACTGGAAATGCACTTGCAGCGAAGGAAACGGGCTGAGCTCGAGGACTTCCGGTGCTCGTCCCAAGAAAACGCGAGCAGGAATGCCCCGGACTCAGTTTTCTCGTCCTGGGGTAAAAAGCGGTCCCCCGACGGTTTCTTCCCTTTGCTCCGTATTGGTCATAAGTCTTTCGATCTTCGGGTCCCGTGCTCCGAGGACTTCAACCCACACTCCTGGCATGCTCCCTGACACGTTTTCCGGAGGTATAGGTCGGGAAGCGAGCTCGTTGGAGGGAGAACTGTGGTGCGACCCAAAACGGTCCAAAAGATGGCCGAAGCTTCCAACGAGTGGCGAACGCTCGTCCGGTGTCAGAAACCACTGGAAATGCACTTGCAGCGAAGGAAACGGGCTGAGCTCGAGGACTTCCGGTGCTCGTCCCAAGAAAACGTGAGCAGGAATGCCCCGGACTCAGTTTTCTCGTCCTGGGGTAAAAAGCGGTCCCCCGACGGTTTCTTCCCTTTGCTCCGTATTGGTCATAAGTCTTTCGATCTTCGGGTCTCGTGCTCCGAGGACTTCAACCCACACTCCTGGCATGCTCCCTGACACGTTTTCCGGAGGTATAGGTCTGGAAGCGAGCTCGTTGGAGGGAGAACTGTGGTGCGACCCAAAACGGTCCAAAAGATGGCCGAAGCTTCCAACGAGTGGCGAACGCTCGTCCGTTGTCAGAAACCACTGGAAATGCATTTGCAGCGAAGGAAACGGGCTGAGCTCGAGGACTTCCGGTGCTCGTCCCAAGAAAACGCGAGCGGGAATGCCCCGGACTCAGTTTTCTCATCCTGGGGTAAAAAGCGGTCCCCCGACGGTTTCTTCCCTTTGCTCCGTATTGGTCATAAGTCTTTCGATCTTCGGGTCCCGTGCTCCGAGGACTTCAACCCACACTCCTGGCATGCTCCCTGACACGTTTTCCGGAGGTATAGGTAGGGAAGCGAGCTCGTTGGAGGGAGAACTGTGGTGCGACCCAAAATGGTCCAAAAGATGGCCGAAGCTTCCAACGAGTGGCGAACGCTCGTCCGGTGTCAGAAACAACTGGAAATGCACTTGCAGCGAAGGAAACGGGCTGAGCTCGAGGACTTCCGGTGCTCGTCCCAAGAAAACGCGAGCGGGAATGCCCCGGACTCAGTTTTCTCGTCCTGGGGTAAAAAGCGGTCCCCCGACGGTTTCTTCCCTTTGCTCCGTATTGGTCATAAGTCTTTCGATCTTCGGGTCCCGTGCTCCGAGGACTTCAACCCACACTCCTTGCATGCTCCCTGACACGTTTTCCGGAGGTATAGGTAGGGAAGCGAGCTCGTTGGAGGGAGAACTGTGGTGCGACCCAAAACGGTCCAAAAGATGGCCGAAGCTTCCAACGAGTGGCGAACGCTCGTCCGGTGTCAGAAACCACTGGAAATGCACTTGCAGCGAAGGAAACGGGCGGAGCTCGAGGACTTCCGGTGCTCGTCCCAAGAAAACGCGAGCGGGAATGCCCCGGACTCAGTTTTCTCGTCCTGGGGTAAAAAGCGGTCCCCCGACGGTTTCTTCCCTTTGCTCCGTATTGGTCATAAGTCTTTCGATCTTCGGGTCTCGTGCTCCGAGGACTTCAACCCACACTCCTGGCATGCTCCCTGACACGTTTTCCGGAGGTATAGGTAGGGAAGCGAGCTCGTTGGAGGGAGAACTGTGGTGCGACCCAAAACGGTCCAAAAGATGGCCGAAGCTTCCAACGAGTGACGAACGCTCGTCCGGTGTCAGAAACCACTGGAAATGCACTTGCAGCGAAGGAAACGGGCTGAGCTCGAGGACTTCCGGTGCTCGTCCCAAGAAAACGCGAGCGGGAATGCCCCGGACTCAGTTTTCTCGTCTTGGGGTAAAAAGCGGTCCCCCGACGGTTTCTTCCCTTTGCTCCGTATTGGTCATAAGTCTTTCGATCTTCGGGTCTCGTGCTCCGATGACTTCAACCCACACTCCTGGCATGCTCCCTGACACGTTTTCCGGAGGTATAGGTCGGGAAGCGAGCTCGTTGGAGGGAGAACTGTGGTGCGACCCAAAACGGTCCAAAAGATGGCCGAAGCTTCCAAAGAGTGGCGAACGCTCGTCCGGTGTTAGAAAACACTGGAAATGCACTTGCAGCGAAGGAAACGGGCTGAGCTCGAGGACTTCCGGTGCTCGTCCCAAGAAAACGCGAGCGGGAATGCCCCGGACTCAGTTTTCTCGTCCTGGGGTAAAAAGCGGTCCCCTGACGGTTTCTTCCCTTTGCTCCGTATTGGTCATAAGTCTTTCGATCTTCGGGTCCCGTGCTCCGAGGACTTCAACCCACACTCCTGGCATGCTCCCTGACACGTTTTCCGGAGGTATAGGTCGGGAAGCGAGCTCGTTGGAGGGAGAACTGTGGTGCGACCCAAAACGGTCCAAAAGATGGCCGAAGCTTCCAACGAGTGGCGAACGCTCGTCCGGTGTCAGAAACCACTGGAAATGCACTTGCAGCGAAGGAAACGGGCTGAGCTCGAGGACTTCCGGTGCTCGTCCCAAGAAAACGCGAGCGGGAATGCCCCGGACTTAGTTTTCTCGTCCTGGGGTAAAAAGCGGTCCCCCGACGGTTTCTTCCCTTTGCTCCGTATTGGTCATAAGTCTTTCGATCTTCGGGTCCCGTGCTCCGAGGACTTCAACCCACACTCCTGGCATGCTCCCTGACACGTTTTCCGGAGGTATAGGTAGGGAAGCGAGCTCGTTGGAGGGAGAACTGTGGTGCGACCCAAAACGGTCCAAAAGATGGCCGAAGCTTCCAACGAGTGGCGAACGCTTGTCCGGTGTCAGAAACCACTGGAAATGCACTTGCAGCGAAGGAAACGGGCTGAGCTCGAGGACTTCCGGTGCTCGTCCCAAGAAAACGCGAGCAGGAATGCCCCGGACTCAGTTTTCTCGTCCTGGGGTAAAAAGCGGTCCCCCGACGGTTTCTTCCCTTTGCTCCGTATTGGTCATAAGTCTTTCGATCTTCGGGTCCCGTGCTCCGAGGACTTCAACCCACACTCCTGGCATGCTCCCTGACACGTTTTCCGGAGGTATAGGTCGGGAAGCGAGCTCGTTGGAGGGAGAACTGTGGTGCGACCCAAAACGGTCCAAAAGATGGCCGAAGCTTCCAACGAGTGGCGAACGCTCGTCCGGTGTCAGAAACCACTGGAAATGCACTTGCAGCGAAGGAAACGGGCTGAGCTCAAGGACTTCCGGTGCTCGTCCCAAGAAAACGCGAGCGGGAATGCCCCGGACTCATTTTTCTCGTCCTGGGGTAAAAAGCGGTCCCCCGACGGTTTCTTCCCTTTGCTCCGTATTGGTCATAAGTCTTTCGATCTTCGGGTCCCGTGCTCCGAGGACTTCAACCCACACTCCTGGCATGCTCCCTGACACGTTTTCCGGAGGTATAGGTCGGGAAGCGAGCTCGTTGGAGGGAGAACTGTGGTGCGACCCAAAACGGTCCAAAAGATGGCCGAAGCTTCCAACGAGTGGCGAACGCTCGTCCGGTGTCAGAAACCACTGGAAATGCACTTGCAGCGAAGGAAACGGGCTGAGCTCGAGGACTTCCGGTGCTCGTCCCAAGAAAACGCGAGCGGGAATGCCCCGGACTCAGTTTTCTCGTCCTGGGGTAAAAAGCGGTCCCCCGACGGTTTCTTCCCTTTGCTCCGTATTGGTCATAAGTCTTTCGATCTTCGGGTCCCGTGCTCCGAGGACTTCAACCCACACTCCTGGCATGCTCCCTGACACGTTTTCCGGAGGTATAGGTAGGGAAGCGAGCTCGTTGGAGGGAGAACTGTGGTGCGACCCAAAACGGTCCAAAAGATGGCCGAAGCTTCCAACGAGTGGCGAACGCTCGTCCGGTGTCAGAAACCACTGGAAATGCACTTGCAGCGAAGGAAACGGGCTGAGCTCGAGGACTTCCGGTGCTCGTCCCAAGAAAACGCGAGCGGGAATGCCCCGGACTCAGTTTTCTCGTCCAGGGGTAAAAAGCGGTCCCCCGACGGTTTCTTCCCTTTGCTCCGTATTGGTCATAAGTCTTTCGATCTTCGGGTCCCGTGCTCCGAGGACTTCAACCCACACTCCTGGCATGCTCCCTGACACGTTTTTCGGAGGTATAGGTCGGGAAGCGAGCTCGTTGGAGGGAGAACTGTGGTGCGACCAAAAACGGTCCAAAAGATGGCCGAAGCTTCCAACGAGTGGCGAACGCTCGTCCGGTGTCAGAAACCACTGGAAATGCACTTGCAGCGAAGGAAACGGGCTGAGCTCGAGGACTTCCGGTGCTCGTCCCAAGAAAACGCGAGCGGGAATGCCCCGGACTCAGTTTTCTCGTCCTGGGGTAAAAAGCGGTCCCCCGACGGTTTCTTCCCTTTGCTCCGTATTGGTCATAAGTCTTTCGATCTTCGGGTCCCGTGCTCCGAGGACTTCAACCCACACTCCTGGCATGCTCCCTGACACGTTTTCCGGAGGTATAGGTCGGGAAGCGAGCTCGTTGGAGGGAGAACTGTGGTGCGACCCAAAACGGTCCAAAAGATGGCCGAAGCTTCCAAAGAGTGGCGAACGCTCGTCCGGTGTCAGAAAACACTGGAAATGCACTTGCAGCGAAGGAAACGGGCTGAGCTCGAGGACTTCCGGTGCTCGTCCCAAGAAAACGCGAGCGGGAATGCCCCGGACTCAGTTTTCTCGTCCTGGGGTAAAAAGCGGTCCCCCGACGGTTTCTTCCCTTTGCTCCGTATTGGTCATAAGTCTTTCGATCTTCGGGTCCCGTGCTCCGAGGACTTCAACCCACACTCCTGGCATGCTCCCTGACACGTTTTCCGGAGGTATAGGTCGGGAAGCGAGCTCGTTGGAGGGAGAACTGTGGTGCGATCCAAAACGGTCCGAAAGATGGCCGAAGCTTCCAACGAGTGGCGAACGCTCGTCCGGTGTCAGAAACCACTGGAAATGCACTTGCAGCGAAGGAAACGGGCTGAGCTCGAGGACTTCCGGTGCTCGTCCCAAGAAAACGCGAGCGGGAATGCCCCGGACTTAGTTTTCTCGTCCTGGGGTAAAAAGCGGTCCCCCGACGGTTTCTTCCCTTTGCTCCGTATTGGTCATAAGTCTTTCGATCTTCGGGTCCCGTGCTCCGAGGACTTCAACCCACACTCCTGGCATGCTCTCTGACACGTTTTCCGGAGGTATAGGTAGGGAAGCGAGCTCGTTGGAGGGAGAACTGTGGTGCGACCCAAAACGGTCCAAAAGATGGCCGAAGCTTCCAACGAGTGGCGAACGCTTGTCCGGTGTCAGAAACCACTGGAAATGCACTTGCAGCGAAGGAAACGGGCTGAGCTCGAGGACTTCCGGTGCTCGTCCCAAGAAAACGCGAGCAGGAATGCCCCGGACTCAGTTTTCTCGTCCTGGGGTAAAAAGCGGTCCCCCGACGGTTTCTTCCCTTTGCTTCGTATTGGTCATAAGTCTTTCGATCTTCGGGTCCCGTGCTCCGAGGACTTCAACCCACACTCCTGGCATGCTCCCTGACACGTTTTCCGGAGGTATAGGTCGGGAAGCGAGCTCGTTGGAGGGAGAACTGTGGTGCGACCCAAAACGGTCCAAAAGATGGCCGAAGCTTCCAACGAGTGGCGAACGCTCGTCCGGTGTCAGAAACCACTGGAAATGCACTTGCAGCGAAGGAAACGGGCTGAGCTCGAGGACTTCCGGTGCTCGTCCCAAGAAAACGCGAGCGGGAATGCCCCGGACTCAGTTTTCTCGTCCTGGGGTAAAAAGCGGTCCCCCGACGGTTTCTTCCCTTTGCTCCGTATTGGTCATAAGTCTTTCGATCTTCGGGTCCCGTGCTCCGAGGACTTCAACCCACACTCCTGGCATGCTCCCTGACACGTTTTCCGGAGGTATAGGTAGGGAAGCGAGCTCGTTGGAGGGAGAACTGTGGTGCGACCCAAAACGGTCCAAAAGATGGCCGAAGCTTCCAACGAGTGGCGAACGCTCGTCCGGTGTCAGAAACCACTGGAAATGCACTTGCAGCGAAGGAAACGGGCTGAGCTCGAGGACTTCCGGTGCTCGTCCCAAGAAAACGCGAGCGGGAATGCCCCGGACTCAGTTTTCTCATCCTGGAGTAAAAAGCGGTCCCCCGACGGTTTCTTCCCTTTGCTCCGTATTGGTCATAAGTCTTTCGATCTTCGGGTCCCGTGCTCCGAGGATTTCAACCCACACTCCTGGCATGCTCCCTGACACGTTTTCCGGAGGTATAGGTAGGGAAGCGAGCTCGTTGGAGGGAGAACTGTGGTGCGACCCAAAACGGTCCAAAAGATGGCCGAAGCTAACAACGAGTGGCGAACGCTCGTCCGGTGTCAGAAACAACTGGAAATGCACTTGCAGCGAAGGAAACGGGCTGAGCTCGAGGACTTCCGGAGCTCGTCCCAAGAAAACGCGAGCGGGAATGCCCCGGACTCAGTTTTCTCGTCCTGGGGTAAAAAGCGGTCCCCCGACGGTTTCTTCCCTTTGCTCCGTATTGGTCATAAGTCTTTCGATCTTCGGGTCTCGTGCTCCGAGGACTTCAACCCACACTCCTGGCATGCTCCCTGACACGTTTTCCGGAGGTATAGGTAGGGAAGCGAGCTCGTTGGAGGGAGAACTGTGGTGCGACCCAAAACGGTCCAAAAGATGGCCGAAGCTTCCAACGAGTGACGAACGCTCGTCCGGTGTCAGAAACCACTGGAAATGCACTTGCAGCGAAGGAAACGGGCTGAGCTCGAGGACTTCCGGTGCTCGTCCCAAGAAAACGCGAGCGGGAATGCCCCGGACTCAGTTTTCTCGTCTTGGGGTAAAAAGCGGTCCCCCGACGGTTTCTTCCCTTTGCTCCGTATTGGTCATAAGTCTTTCGATCTTCGGGTCTCGTGCTCCGAGGACTTCAACCCACACTCCTGGCATGCTCCCTGACACGTTTTCCGGAGGTATATGTCGGGAAGCGAGCTCGTTGGAGGGAGAACTGTGGTGCGACCCAAAACGGTCCAAAAGATGGCCGAAGCTTCCAAAGAGTGGCGAACGCTCGTCCGGTGTCAGAAAACACTGGAAATGCACTTGCAGCGAAGGAAACGGGCTGAGCTCGAGGACTTCCGGTGCTCGTCCCAAGAAAACGCGAGCGGGAATGCCCCGGACTCAGTTTTCTCGTCCTGGGGTAAAAAGCGGTCCCCCGACGGTTTCTTCCCTTTGCTCCGTATTGGTCATAAGTCTTTCGATCTTCGGGTCCCGTGCTCCGAGGACTTCAACCCACACTCCTGGCATGCTCCCTGACACGTTTTCCGGAGGTATAGGTAGGGAAGCGAGCTCGTTGAAGGGAGAACTGTGGTGCGACCCAAAACGGTCCAAAAGATGGCCGAAGCTTCCAACGAGTGGCGAACGCTCGTCCGGTGTCAGAAACCACTGGAAATGCACTTGCAGCGAAGGAAACGGGCTGAGCTCGAGGACTTCCGGTGCTCGTCCCAAGAAAACGCGAGCGGGAATGCCCCGGACTCAGTTTTCTCGTCCTGGGGTAAAAAGCGGTCCCCCGACGGTTTCTTCCCTTTGCTCCGTATTGGTCATAAGTCTTTCGATCTTCGGGTCCCGTGCTCCGAGGACTTCAACCCACACTCCTGGCATGCTCCCTGACACGTTTTCCGGAGGTATAGGTAGGGAAGCGAGCTCGTTGAAGGGAGAACTGTGGTGCGACCCAAAACGGTCCAAAAGATGGCCGAAGCTTCCAACGAGTGGCGAACGCTCGTCCGGTGTCAGAAACCACTGGAAATGCACTTGCAACGAAGGAAACGGGCTGAGCTCAAGGACTTCCGGTGCTCGTCCCAAGAAAACGCGAGCGGGAATGCCCCGGACTCAGTTTTCTCGTCCTGGGGTAAAAAGCGGTCCCCCGACGGTTTCTTCCCTTTGCTCCGTATTGGTCATAAGTCTTTCGATCTTCGGGTCCCGTGCTCCGAGGACTTCAACCCACACTCTTGGCATGCTCCCTGACACGTTTTCCGGAGGTATAGGTAGGGAAGCGAGCTCGTTGGAGGGAGAACTGTGGTGCGACCCAAAACGGTCCAAAAGATGGCCGAAGCTTCCAACGAGTGGCGAACGCTCGTCCGGTGTCAGAAACCACTGGAAATGCACTTGCAGCGAAGGAAACGGGCTGAGCTCGAGGACTTCCGGTGCTCGTCCCAAGAAAACGCGAGCGGGAATGCCCCGGACTCAGTTTTCTCGTCCTGGGGTAAAAAGCGGTCCCCGACGGTTTCTTCCCTTTGCTCCGTATTGGTCATAAGTCTTTCGATCTTCGGGTCTCGTGCTCCGAGGACTTCAACCCACACTCCTGGCATGCTCCCTGACACGTTTTCCAGAGGTATACGTCGGGAAGCGAGCTCGTTGGAGGGAGAACTGTGGTGCGACCCAAAACGGTCCAAAAGATGGCCGAAGCTTCCAACGAGTGGCGAACGCTCGTCCGGTGTCAGAAACCACTGGAAATGCACTTGCAGCGAAGGAAACGGGCTGAACTCGAGGACTTCCGGTGCTTGTCCCAAGAAAACGCGAGCGGGAATGCCCCGGACTCAGTTTTCTCGTCCTGGGGTAAAAAGCGGTCCCCCGACGGTTTCATCCCTTTGCTCCGTATTGGTCATAAGTCTTTCGATCTTCCGGTCTCGTGCTCCGAGGACTTCAACCCACACTCCTGGCATGCTCCCTGACACGTTTTCCAGAGGTATACGTCGGGAAGCGAGCTCGTTGGAGGGAGAACTGTGGTGCGACCCAAAACGGTCCAAAAGATGGCCGAAGCTTCCAACGAGTGGCGAACGCTCGTCCGGTGTCAGAAACCACTGGAAATGCACTTGCAGCGAAGGAAACGGGCTGAGTTCGAGGACTTCCGGTGCTCGTCGCAAGAAAACGCGAGCGGGAATGCCCCGGACTCAGTTTTCTCGTCCTGGGGTAAAAAGCGGTCCCCCGACGGTTTCTTCCCTTTGCTCCGTATTGGTCATAAGTCTTTCGATCTTCGGGTCTCGTGCTCCGAGGACTTCAACACACACTCCTGGCATGCTCCCTGACACGTTTTCCGGAGGTATAGGTCGGGAAGCGAGCTCGTTGGAGGGAGAACTGTGGTGCGACCCAAAACGGTCCAAAAGATGGCCGAAGCTTCCAAAGAGTGGCGAACGCTCGTCCGGTGTCAGAAACCACTGGAAATGCACTTGCAGCGAAGGAAACGGGCTGAGCTCGAGGACTTCCGGTGCTCGTCCCAAGAAAACGCGAGCGGGAATGCCCCGGACTCAGTTTTCTCGTCGTGGGGTAAAAAGCGGTCCCCCGACGGTTTCTTCCCTTTGCTCCGTATTGGTCATAAGTCTTTCGATCTTCGGGTCTCGTGCTCCGAGGACTTCAACCCACACTCCTGGCATGCTCCCTGACACGTTTTCCGGAGGTATAGGTCGGGAAGCGAGCTCGTTGGAGGGAGAACTGTGGTGCGACCCAAAACGGTCCAAAAGATGGCCGAAGCTTCCAACGAGTGGCGAACGCTCGTCCGGTGTCAGAAACCACTGGAAATGCACTTGCAGCGAAGGAAACGGGCTGAACTCGAGGACTTCCGGTGCTCGTCCCAAGAAAACGCGAGCGGGAATGCCCCGGACTCAGTTTTCTCGTCGTGGGGTAAAAAGCGGTCCCCCGACGGTTTCTTCCCTTTGCTCCGTATTGGTCATAAGTCTTTCGATCTTCGGGTCTCGTGCTCCGAGGACTTCAACCCACACTCCTGGCATGCTCCCTGACACGTTTTCCGGAGGTATAGGTCGGGAAGCGAGCTCGTTGGAGGGAGAACTGTGGTGCGACCCAAAACGGTCCAAAAGATGGCCGAAGCTTCCAACGAGTGGCGAACGCTCGTCCGGTGTCAGAAACCACTGGAAATGCACTTGCAGCGAAGGAAACGGGCTGAGCTCGAGGACTTCCGGTGCTCGTCCCAAGAAAACGCGAGCGGGAATGCCCCGGACTCAGTTTTCTCGTCCTGGGGTAAAAAGCGGTCCCCCGACGGTTTCTTCCCTTTGCTCCGTATTGGTCATAAGTCTTTCGATCTTCGGGTCTCGTGCTCCGAGGACTTCAACCCACACTCCTGGCATGCTCCCTGACACGTTTTTCGGAGGTATAGGTCGGGAAGCGAGCTCGTTGGAGGGAGAACTGTGGTGCGACCAAAAACGGTCCAAAAGATGGCCGAAGCTTCCAACGAGTGGCGAACGCTCGTCCGGTGTCAGAAACCACTGGAAATGCACTTGCAGCAAAGGAAACGGGCTGAACTCGAGGACTTCCGGTGCTCGTCCCAAGAAAACGCGAGCGGGAATGCCCCGGACTCAGTTTTTTCGTCCTGGGGTAAAAAGCGGTCCCCCGACGGTTTCTTCCCTTTGCTCCGTATTGGTCATAAGTCTTTCGATCTTCGGGTCCCGTGCTCCGAGGACTTCAACCCACACTCCTGGCATGCTCCCTGACACGTTTTCCGGAGGTATAGGTCGGGAAGCGAGCTCGTTGGATGGAGAACTGTGGTGCGACCCAAAACGGTCCAAAAGATGGCCGAAGCTTCCAACGAGTGGCGAACGCTCGTCCGGTGTCAGAAACCACTGGAAATGCACTTGCAGCGAAGGAAACGGGCTGAGCTCGAGGACTTCCGGTGCTCGTCCCAAGAAAACGCGAGCGGGAATGCCCCGGACTCAGTTTTCTCGTCCTGGGGTAAAAAGCGGTCCCCCGACGGTTTCTTCCCTTTGCTCCGTATTGGTCATAAGTCTTTCGATCTTCGGGTCTCGTGCTCCGAGGACTTCAACCCACACTCCTGGCATGCTCCCTGACACGTTTTCCGGAGGTATAGGTCGGGAAGCGAGCTCGTTGGAGGGAGAACTGTGGTGCGACCCAAAACGGTCCAAAAGATGGCCGAAGCTTCCAACGAGTGGCGAACGCTCGTCCGGTGTCAGAAACCACTGGAAATGCACTTGCAGCGAAGGAAACGGGCTGAACTCGAGGACTTCCGGTGCTCGTCCCAAGAAAACGCGAGCGGGAATGCCCCGGACTCAGTTTTCTCGTCCTGGGGTAAAAAGCGGTCCCCCGACGGTTTCTTCCCTTTGCTCCGTATTGGTCATAAGTCTTTCGATCTTCGGGTCTCGTGCTCCGAGGACTTCAACCCACACTCCTGGCATGCTCCCTGACACGTTTTCCGGAGGTATAGGTCGGGAAGCGAGCTCGTTGGAGGGAGAACTGTGGTGCGACCCAAAACGGTCCAAAAGATGGCCGAAGCTTCCAACGAGTGGCGAACGCTCGTCCGGTGTCAGAAACCACTGGAAATGCACTTGCAGCGAAGGAAACGGGCTGAGCTCGAGGACTTCCGGTGCTCGTCCCAAGAAAACGCGAGCGGGAATGCCCCGGACTCAGTTTTCTCGTCCTGGGGTAAAAAGCGGTCCCCCGACGGTTTCTTCCCTTTGCTCCGTATTGGTCATAAGTCTTTCGATCTTCGGGTCTCGTGCTCCGAGGACTTCAACCCACACTCCTGGCATGCTCCCTGACACGTTTTCCGGAGGTATAGGTCGGGAAGCGAGCTCGTTGGAGGGAGAACTGTGGTGCGACCCAAAACGGTCCAAAAGATGGCCGAAGCTTCCAACGAGTGGCGAACGCTCGTCCGGTGTCAGAAACCACTGGAAATGCACTTGCAGCAAAGGAAACGGGCTGAACTCGAGGACTTCCGGTGCTTGTCCCAAGAAAACGCGAGCGGGAATGCCCCGGACTCAGTTTTCTCGTCCTGGGGTAAAAAGCGGTCCCCCGACGGTTTCTTCCCTTTGCTCCGTATTGGTCATAAGTCTTTCGATCTTCGGGTCCCGTGCTCCGAGGACTTCAACCCACACTCCTGGCATGCTCCCTGACACGTTTTCCGGAGGTATAGGTCGGGAAGCGAGCTCGTTGGATGGAGAACTGTGGTGCGACCCAAAACTGTCCAAAAGATGGCCGAAGCTTCCAACGAGTGGCGAACGCTCGTCCGGTGTCAGAAACCACTGGAAATGCACTTGCAGCGAAGGAAACGGGCTGAGCTCGAGGACTTCCGGTGCTCGTCCCAAGAAAACGCGAGCGGGAATGCCCCGGACTCAGTTTTCTCGTCCTGGGGTAAAAAGCGGTCCCCCGACGGTTTCTTCCCTTTGCTCCGTATTGGTCATAAGTCTTTCGATCTTCGGGTCTCGTGCTCTGAGGACTTCAACCCACACTCCTGGCATGCTCCCTGACACGTTTTCCGGAGGTATAGGTCGGGAAGCGAGCTCGTTGGAGGGAGAACTGTGGTGCGACCCAAAACGGTCCAAAAGATGGCCGAAGCTTCCAACGAGTGGCGAACGCTCGTCCGGTGTCAGAAACCACTGGAAATGCACTTGCAGCGAAGGAAACGGGCTGAACTCGAGGACTTCCGGTGCTCGTCCCAAGAAAACGCGAGCGGGAATGCCCCGGACTCAGTTTTCTCGTCCTGGGGTAAAAAGCGGTCCCCCGACGGTTTCTTCCCTTTGCTCCGTATTGGTCATAAGTCTTTCGATCTTCGGGTCTCGTGCTCCGAGGACTTCAACCCACACTCCTGGCATGCTCCCTGACACGTTTTCCGGAGGTATAGGTCGGGAAGCGAGCTCGTTGGAGGGAGAACTGTGGTGCGACCCAAAACGGTCCAAAAGATGGCCGAAGCTTCCAACGAGTGGCGAACGCTCGTCCGGTGTCAGAAACCACTGGAAATGCACTTGCAGCGAAGGAAACGGGCTGAGCTCGAGGACTTCCGGTGCTCGTCCCAAGAAAACGCGAGCGGGAATGCCCCGGACTCAGTTTTCTCGTCCTGGGGTAAAAAGCGGTCCCCCGACGGTTTCTTCCCTTTGCTCCGTATTGGTCATAAGTCTTTCGATCTTCGGGTCTCGTGCTCCGAGGACTTCAACCCACACTCCTGGCATGCTCCCTGACACGTTTTCCGGAGGTATAGGTCGGGAAGCGAGCTCGTTGGAGGGAGAACTGTGGTGCGACCCAAAACGGTCCAAAAGATGGCCGAAGCTTCCAACGAGTGGCGAACGCTCGTCCGGTGTCAGAAACCACTGGAAATGCACTTGCAGCGAAGGAAACGGGCTGAACTCGAGGACTTCCGGTGCTCGTCCCAAGAAAACGCGAGCGGGAATGCCCCGGACTCAGTTTTCTCGTCCTGGGGTAAAAAGCGGTCCCCCGACGGTTTCTTCCCTTTGCTCCGTATTGGTCATAAGTCTTTCGATCTTCGGGTCTCGTGCTCCGAGGACTTCAACCCACACTCCTGGCATGCTCCCTGACACGTTTTCCGGAGGTATAGGTCGGGAAGCGAGCTCGTTGGAGGGAGAACTGTGGTGCGACCCAAAACGGTCCAAAAGATGGCCGAAGCTTCCAACGAGTGGCGAACGCTCGTCCGGTGTCAGAAACCACTGGAAATGCACTTGCAGCGAAGGAAACGGGCTGAGCTCGAGGACTTCCGGTGCTCGTCCCAAGAAAACGCGAGCGGGAATGCCCCGGACTCAGTTTTCTCGTCCTGGGGTAAAAAGCGGTCCCCCGACGGTTTCTTCCCTTTGCTCCGTATTGGTCATAAGTCTTTCGATCTTCGGGTCTCGTGCTCCGAGGACTTCAACCCACACTCCTGGCATGCTCCCTGACACGTTTTCCGGAGGTATAGGTCGGGAAGCGAGCTCGTTGGAGGGAGAACTGTGGTGCGACCCAAAACGGTCCAAAAGATGGCCGAAGCTTCCAACGAGTGGCGAACGCTCGTCCGGTGTCAGAAACCACTGGAAATGCACTTGCAGCAAAGGAAACGGGCTGAACTCGAGGACTTCCGGTGCTTGTCCCAAGAAAACGCGAGCGGGAATGCCCCGGACTCAGTTTTCTCGTCCTGGGGTAAAAAGCGGTCCCCCGACGGTTTCTTCCCTTTGCTCCGTATTGGTCATAAGTCTTTCGATCTTCGGGTCCCGTGCTCCGAGGACTTCAACCCACACTCCTGGCATGCTCCCTGACACGTTTTCCGGAGGTATAGGTCGGGAAGCGAGCTCGTTGGATGGAGAACTGTGGTGCGACCCAAAACTGTCCAAAAGATGGCCGAAGCTTCCAACGAGTGGCGAACGCTCGTCCGGTGTCAGAAACCACTGGAAATGCACTTGCAGCGAAGGAAACGGGCTGAGCTCGAGGACTTCCGGTGCTCGTCCCAAGAAAACGCGAGCGGGAATGCCCCGGACTCAGTTTTCTCGTCCTGGGGTAAAAAGCGGTCCCCCGACGGTTTCTTCCCTTTGCTCCGTATTGGTCATAAGTCTTTCGATCTTCGGGTCTCGTGCTCTGAGGACTTCAACCCACACTCCTGGCATGCTCCCTGACACGTTTTCCGGAGGTATAGGTCGGGAAGCGAGCTCGTTGGAGGGAGAACTGTGGTGCGACCCAAAACGGTCCAAAAGATGGCCGAAGCTTCCAACGAGTGGCGAACGCTCGTCCGGTGTCAGAAACCACTGGAAATGCACTTGCAGCGAAGGAAACGGGCTGAACTCGAGGACTTCCGGTGCTCGTCCCAAGAAAACGCGAGCGGGAATGCCCCGGACTCAGTTTTCTCGTCCTGGGGTAAAAAGCGGTCCCCCGACGGTTTCTTCCCTTTGCTCCGTATTGGTCATAAGTCTTTCGATCTTCGGGTCTCGTGCTCCGAGGACTTCAACCCACACTCCTGGCATGCTCCCTGACACGTTTTCCGGAGGTATAGGTCGGGAAGCGAGCTCGTTGGAGGGAGAACTGTGGTGCGACCCAAAACGGTCCAAAAGATGGCCGAAGCTTCCAACGAGTGGCGAACGCTCGTCCGGTGTCAGAAACCACTGGAAATGCACTTGCAGCGAAGGAAACGGGCTGAGCTCGAGGACTTCCGGTGCTCGTCCCAAGAAAACGCGAGCGGGAATGCCCCGGACTCAGTTTTCTCGTCCTGGGGTAAAAAGCGGTCCCCCGACGGTTTCTTCCCTTTGCTCCGTATTGGTCATAAGTCTTTCGATCTTCGGGTCTCGTGCTCCGAGGACTTCAACCCACACTCCTGGCATGCTCCCTGACACGTTTTCCGGAGGTATAGGTCGGGAAGCGAGCTCGTTGGATGGAGAACTGTGGTGCGACCCAAAACGGTCCAAAAGATGGCCGAAGCTTCCAACGAGTGGCGAACGCTCGTCCGGTGTCAGAAACCACTGGAAATGCACTTGCAGCGAAGGAAACGGGCTGAGCTCGAGGACTTCCGGTGCTCGTCCCAAGAAAACGCGAGCGGGGAATGCCCCGGACTCAGTTTTCTCGTCCTGGGGTAAAAAGCGGTCCCCCGACGGTTTCTTCCCTTTGCTCCGTATTGGTCATAAGTCTTTCGATCTTCGGGTCTCGTGCTCCGAGGACTTCAACCCACACTCCTGGCATGGTCCCTGACACGTTTTCCGGAGGTATAGGTCGGGAAGCGAGCTCGTTGGAGGGAGAACTGTGGTGCGACCCAAAACGGTCCAAAAGATGGCCGAAGCTTCCAACGAGTGGCGAACGCTCGTCCGGTGTCAGAAACCACTGGAAATGCACTTGCAGCGAAGGAAACGGGCTGAGCTCGAGGACTTCCGGTGCTCGTCCCAAGAAAACGCGAGCGGGAATGCCCCGGACTCAGTTTTCTCGTCCTGGGGTAAAAAGCGGTCCCCCGACGGTTTCTTCCCTTTGCTCCGTATTGGTCATAAGTCTTTCGATCTTCGGGTCTCGTGCTCCGAGGACTTCAACCCACACTCCTGGCATGCTCCCTGACACGTTTTCCGGAGGTATAGGTCGGGAAGCGAGCTCGTTGGAGGGAGAACTGTGGTGCGACCCAAAACGGTCCAAAAGATGGCCGAAGCTTCCAACGAGTGGCGAACGCTCGTCCGGTGTCAGAAACCACTGGAAATGCACTTGCAGCGAAGGAAACGGGCTGAACTCGAGGACTTCCGGTGCTCGTCCCAAGAAAAGGCGAGCGGGAATGCCCCGGACTCAGTTTTCTCGTCCTGGGGTAAAAAGCGGTCCCCCGACGGTTTCTTCCCTTTGCTCCGTATTGGTCATAAGTCTTTCGATCTTCGGGTCCCGTGCTCCGAGGACTTCAACCCACACTCCTGGCATGCTCCCTGACACGTTTTCCGGAGGTATAGGTCGGGAAGCGAGCTCGTTGGAGGGAGAACTGTGGTGCGACCCAAAACGGTCCAAAAGATGGCCGAAGCTTCCAACGAGTGGCGAACGCTCGTCCGGTGTCAGAAACCACTGGAAATGCACTTGCAGCGAAGGAAACGGGCTGAGCTCGAGGACTTCCGGTGCTCGTCCCAAGAAAACGCGAGCGGGAATGCCCCGGACTCAGTTTTCTCGTCCTGGGGTAAAAAGCGGTCCCCCGACGGTTTCTTCCCTTTGGTCCGTATTGGTCATAAGTCTTTCGATCTTCGGGTCCCGTGCTCCGAGGACTTCAACCCACACTCCTGGCATGCTCCCTGACACGTTTTCCGGAGGTATAGGTAGGGAAGCGAGCTCGTTGGAGGGAGAACTGTGGTGCGACCCAAAACGGTCCAAAAGATGGCCGAAGCTTCCAACGAGTGGCGAACGCTCGTCCGGTGTCAGAAACCACTGGAAATGCACTTGCAGCGAAGGAAACGGGCTGAGCTCGAGGACTTCCGGTGCTCGTCCCAAGAAAACGCGAGCGGGAATGCCCCGGACTCAGTTTTCTCGTCCTGGGGTAAAAAGCGGTCCCCCGACGGTTTCTTCCCTTTGCTCCGTATTGGTCATAAGTCTTCCGATCTTCGGGTCCCGTGCTCCGAGGACTTCAACCCACACTCCTGGCATGCTCCCTGACACGTTTTCTGGAGGTATAGGTCGGGAAGCGAGCTCGTTGGAGGGAGAACTTTGGTGCGACCCAAAACGGTCCAAAAGATGGCCGAAGCTTCCAACGAGTGGCGAACGCTCGTCCGGTGTCAGAAACCACTGGAAATGCACTTGCAGCGAAGGAAACGGGCTGAGCTCGAGGACTTCCGGTGCTCGTCCCAAGAAAACGCGAGCGGGAATGCCCCGGACTCAGTTTTCTCGTCCTGGGGTGAAAAGCGGTCCCCCGACGGTTTCTTCCCTTTGCTCCGTATTGGTCATAAGTCTTTCGATCTTCGGGTCCCGTGCTCCGAGGACTTCAACCCACACTCCTGGCATGCTCCCTGACACGTTTTCCGGAGGTATAGGTAGGGAAGCGAGCTCGTTGGAGGGAGAACTGTGGTGCGACCCAAAACGGTCCAAAAGATGGCCGAAGCTTCCAACGAGTGGCGAACGCTCGTCCGGTGTCAGAAACCACTGGAAATGCACTTGCAGCGAAGGAAACGGGCTGAGCTCGAGGACTTCCGGTGCTCGTCCCAAGAAAACGCGAGCGGGAATGCCCCGGACTCAGTTTTCTCGTCCTGGGGTAAAAAGCGGTCCCCCGACGGTTTCTTCCCTTTGCTCCGTATTGGTCATAAGTCTTTCGATCTTCAGGTCCCGTGCTCCGAGGACTTCAACCCACACTCCTGGCATGCTCCCTGACACGTTTTCCGGAGGTATAGGTAGGGAAGCGAGCTCGTTGGAGGGAGAACTGTGGTGCGACCCAAAACGGTCCAAAAGATGGCCGAAGCTTCCAACGAGTGGCGAACGCTCGTCCGGTGTCAGAAACCACTGGAAATGCACTTGCAGCGAAGGAAACGGGCTGAACTCCAGGACTTCCGGTGCTCGTCCCAAGAAAACGCGAGCGGGAATGCCCCGGACTCAGTTTTCTCGTCCTGGGGTAAAAAGCGGTCCCCCGACGGTTTCTTCCCTTTGCTCCGTATTGGTCATAAGTCTTTCGATCTTCGGGTCTCGTGCTCCGAGGACTTCAACCCACACTCCTGGCATGCTCCCTGACACGTTTTCCGGAGGTATAGGTCGGGAAGCGAGCTCGTTGGAGGGAGAACTGTGGTGCGACCCAAAACGGTCCAAAAGATGGCCGAAGCTTCCAACGAGTGGCGAACGCTCGTCCGGTGTCAGAAACCACTGGAAATGCACTTGCAGCGAAGGAAACGGGCTGAGCTCGAGGACTTCCGGTGCTCGTCCCAAGAAAACGCGAGCGGGAATGCCCCGGACTCAGTTTTCTCGTCCTGGGGTAAAAAGCGGTCCCCCGACGGTTTCTTCCCTTTGCTCCGTATTGGTCATAAGTCTTTCGATCTTCGGGTCCCGTGCTCCGAGGACTTTAACCCACACTCCTGGCATGCTCCCTGACACGTTTTCCGGAGGTATAGGTAGAGAAGCGAGCTCGTTGGAGGGAGAACTGTGGTGCGACCCAAAACGGTCCAAAAGATGGCCGAAGCTTCCAACGAGTGGCGAACGCTCGTCCGGTGTCAGAAACCACTGGAAATGCACTTGCAGCGAAGGAAACGGGCTGAGCTCGAGGACTTCCGGTGCTCGTCCCAAGAAAACGCGAGCGGGAATGCCCCGGACTCAGTTTTCTCGTCCTGGGGTAAAAAGCGGTCCCCCGACGGTTTCTTCCCTTTGCTCCGTATTGGTCATAAGTCTTTCGATCTTCGGGTCTCGTGCTCCGAGGACTTCAACCCACACTCCTGGCATGCTCCCTGACACGTTTTCCGGAGGTATAGGTCGGGAAGCGAGCTCGTTGGAGGGAGAACTGTGGTGCGACCCAAAACGGTCCAAAAGATGGCCGACGCTTCCAACGAGTGGCGAACGCTCGTCCGGTGTCAGAAACCACTGGAAATGCACTTGCAGCGAAGGAAACGGGCTGAGCTCGAGGACTTCCGGTGCTCGTCCCAAGAAAACGCGAGCGGGAATGCCCCGGACTCAGTTTTCTCGTCCTGGGGTAAAAAGCGGTCCCCCGACGGTTTCTTCCCTTTGCTCCGTATTGGTCATAAGTCTTTCGATCTTCGGGTCTCGTGCTCCAGGACTTCAACCCACACTCCTGGCATGCTCCCTGACACGTTTTCCGGAGGTATAGGTCAGGAAGCGAGCTCGTTGGAGGGAGAACTGTGGTGCGACCCAAAACGGTCCAAAAGATGGCCGAAGCTTCCAACGAGTGGCGAACGCTCGTCCGGTGTCAGAAACCACTGGAAATGCACTTGCAGCGAAGGAAACGGGCTGAGCTCGAGGACTTCCGGTGCTCGTCCCAAGAAAACGCGAGCGGGAATGCCCCGGACTCAGTTTTCTCGTCCTGGGGTAAAAAGCGGTCCCCCGACGGTTTCTTCCCTTTGCTCCGTATTGGTCATAAGTCTTTCGATCTTCGGGTCCCGTGCTCCGAGGACTTCAACCCACACTCCTGGCATGCTCCCTGACACGTTTTCCGGAGGTATAGGTCGGGAAGCGAGCTCGTTGGAGGGAGAACTGTGGTGCGACCCAAAACGGTCCAAAAGATGGCCGAAGCTTCCAACGAGTGGCGAACGCTCGTCCGGTGTCAGAAACCACTGGAAATGCACTTGCAGCGAAGGAAACGGGCTGAACTCGAGGACTTCCGGTGCTCGTCCCAAGAAAACGCGAGCGGGAATGCCCCGGACTCAGTTTTCTCGTCCTGGGGTAAAAAGCGGTCCCCCGACGGTTTCTTCCCTTTGCTCCGTATTGGTCATAAGTCTATCGATCTTCGGGTCTCGTGCTCCGAGGACTTCAACCCACACTCCTGGCATGCTCCCTGACACGTTTTCCGGAGGTATAGGTCGGGAAGCGAGCTCGTTGGAGGCAGAACTGTGGTGCGACCCAAAACGGTCCAAAAGATGGCCGAAGCTTCCAACGAGTGGCGAACGCTCGTCCGGTGTCAGAAACCACTGGAAATGCACTTGCAGCGAAGGAAACGGGCTGAGCTCGAGGACTTCCGGTGCTCGTCCCAAGAAAACGCGAGCGGGAATGCCCCGGACTCAGTTTTCTCGTCCTGGGGTAAAAAGCGGTCCCCCGACGGTTTCTTCCCTTTGCTCCGTATTGGTCATAAGTCTTTCGATCTTCGGGTCTCGTGCTCCGAGGACTTCAACCCACACTTCTGGCATGCTCCCTGACACGTTTTCCGGAGGTATAGGTCGGGAAGCGAGCTCGTTGGAGGGAGAACTGTGGTGCGACCCAAAACGGTCCAAAAGATGGCAGAAGCTTCCAACGAGTGGTGAACGCTCGTCCGGTGTCAGAAACCACTGGAAATGCACTTGCAGCGAAGGAAACGGGCTGAACTCGAGGACTTCCGGTGCTCGTCCCAAGAAAACGCGAGCGGGAATGCCCCGGACTCAGTTTTCTCGTCCTGGGGTAAAAAGCGGTCCCCCGACGGTTTCTTCCCTTTGCTCCGTATTGGTCATAAGTCTTTCGATCTTCGGGTCCCGTGCTCCGAGGACTTCAACCCACACTCCTGGCATGCTCCCTGACACGTTTTCCGGAGGTATAGGTCGGGAAGCGAGCTCGTTGGAGGGAGAACTGTGGTGCGACCCAAAACGGTCCAAAAGATGGCCGAAGCTTCCAACGAGTGGCGAACGCTCGTCCGGTGTCAGAAACCACTGGAAATGCACTTGCAGCGAAGGAAACGGGCTGAGCTCGAGGACTTTCGGTGCTCGTCCCAAGAAAACGCGAGCGGGAATGCCCCGGACTCAGTTTTCTCGTCCTGGGGTAAAAAGCGGTCCCCCGACGGTTTCTTCCCTTTGCTCCGTATTGGTCATAAGTCTTTCGATCTTCGGGTCCCGTGCTCCGAGGACTTCAACCCACACTCCTGGCATGCTCCCTGACACGTTTTCCGGAGGTATAGGTAGGGAAGCGAGCTCGTTGGAGGGAGAACTGTGGTGCGACCCAAAACGGTCCAAAAGATGGCCGAAGCTTCCAACGAGTGGCGAACGCTCGTCCGGTGTCAGAAACCACTGGAAATGCACTTGCAGCGAAGGAAACGGGCTGAGCTCGAGGACTTCCGGTGCTCGTCCCAAGAAAACGCGAGCGGGAATGCCCCGGACTCAGTTTTCTCGTCCTGGGGTAAAAAGCGGTCCCCCGACGGTTTCTTCCCTTTGCTCCGTATTGGTCATAAGCCTTTCGATCTTCGGGTCTCGTGCTCCGAGGACTTCAACCCACACTCCTGGCATGCTCCCTGACACGTTTTCCGGAGGTATAGGTCGGGAAGCGAGCTCGTTGGAGGGAGAACTGTGGTGCGACCCAAAACGGTCCAAAAGATGGCCGAAGCTTCCAACGAGTGGCGAACGCTCGTCCGGTGTCAGAAACCACTGGAAATGCACTTGCAGCGAAGGAAACGGGCTGAGCTCGAGGACTTCCGGTGCTCGTCCCAAGAAAACGCGAGCGGGAATGCCCCGGACTCAGTTTTCTCGTCCTGGGGTAAAAAGCGGTCCCCCGACGGTTTCTTCCCTTTGCTCCGTATTGGTCATAAGTCTTTCGATCTTCGGGTCTCGTGCTCCGAGGACTTCAACCCACACTCCTGGCATGCTCCCTGACACGTTTTCCGGAGGTATAGGTCGGGAAGCGAGCTCGTTGGAGGGAGAACTGTGGTGCGACCCAAAACGGTCCAAAAGATGGCCGAAGCTTCCAACGAGTGGCGAACGCTCGTCCGGTGTCAGAAACCACTGGAAATGCACTTGCAGCGAAGGAAACGGGCTGAGCTCGAGGACTTCCGGTGCTCGTCCCAAGAAAACGCGAGCCGGAATGCCCCGGACTCAGTTTTCTCGTCCTGGGGTAAAAAGCGGTCCCCCGACGGTTTCTTCCCTTTGCTCCGTATTGGTCATAAGTCTTTCGATCTTCGGGTCTCGTGCTCCGAGGACTTCAACCCACACTCCTGGCATGCTCCCTGACACGTTTTCCGGAGGTATAGGTAGGGAAGTGAGCTCGTTGGAGGGAGAACTGTGGTGCGACCCAAAACGGTCCAAAAGATGGGCGAAGCTTCCAACGAGTGGCGAACGCTCGTCCGGTGTCAGAAACCACTGGAAATGCACTTGCAGCGAAGGAAACGGGCTGAGCTCGAGGACTTCCGGTGCTCGTCCCAAGAAAACGCGAGCGGGAATGCCCCGGACTCAGTTTTCTCGTCCTGGGGTAAAAAGCGGTCCCCCGACGGTTTCTTCCCTTTGCTCCGTATTGGTCATAAGTCTTTCGATCTTCGGGTCTCGTGCTCCGAGGACTTCAACCCACACTCCTGGCATGCTCCCTGACACGTTTTCCGGAGGTATAGGTCGGGAAGCGAGCTCGTTGGAGGGAGAACTGTGGTGCGACCCAAAACGGTCCAAAAGATGGCCGAAGCTTCCAACGAGTGGCGAACGCTCATCCGGTGTCAGAAACCACTGGAAATGCACTTGCAGCGAAGGAAACGGGCTGAGCTCGAGGACTTCCGGTGCTCGTCCCAAGAAAACGCGAGCGGGAATGCCCCGGACTCAGTTTTCTCGTCTTGGGGTAAAAAGCGGTCCCCCTACGGTTTCTTCCCTTTGCTCCGTATTGGTCATAAGTCTTTCGATCTTTGGGTCTCGTGCTCCGAGGACTTCAACCCACACTTCTGGCATGCTCCCTGACACGTTTTCCGGAGGTATAGGTCGGGAAGCGAGCTCGTTGGAGGGAGAACTGTGGTGCGACCCAAAACGGTCCAAAAGATGGCCGAAGCTTCCAACGAGTGGCGAACGCTCGTCCGGTGTCAGAAACCACTGGAAATGCACTTGCAGCGAAGGAAACGGGCTGAGCTCGAGGACTTCCGGTGCTCGTCCCAACAAAACGCGAGCGGGAATGCCCCGGACTCAGTTTTCTCGTCCTGGGGTAAAAAGCGGTCCCCCGACGGTTTCTTCCCTTTGCTCCGTATTGGTCATAAGTCTTTCGATCTTCGGGTCTCGTGCTCCGAGGACTTCAACCCACACTCCTGGCATGCTCCCTGACACGTTTTCCGGAGGTATAGGTCGGGAAGCGAGCTCGTTGGAGGGAGAACTGTGGTGCGACCCAAAACGGTCCAAAAGATGGCCGAAGCTTCCAACGAGTGGCGAACGCTCGTCCGGTGTCAGAAACCACTGGAAATGCACTTGCAGCGAAGGAAACGGGCTGAGCTCGAGGACTTCCGGTGCTCGTCCCAAGAAAACGCGAGCCGGAATGCCCCGGACTCAGTTTTCTCGTCCTGGGGTAAAAAGCGGTCCCCCGACGGTTTCTTCCCTTTGCTCCGTATTGGTCATAAGTCTTTCGATCTTCGGGTCTCGTGCTCCGAGGACTTCAACCCACACTCCTGGCATGCTCCCTGACACGTTTTCCGGAGGTATAGGTAGGGAAGTGAGCTCGTTGGAGGGAGAACTGTGGTGCGACCCAAAACGGTCCAAAAGATGGCCGAAGCTTCCAACGAGTGGCGAACGCTCGTCCGGTGTCAGAAACCACTGGAAATGCACTTGCAGCGAAGGAAACGGGCTGAGCTCGAGGACTTCCGGTGCTCGTCCCAAGAAAACGCAAGCGGGAATGCCCCGGACTCAGTTTTCTCGTCCTGGGGTAAAAAGCGGTCCCCCGACGGTTTCTTCCCTTTGCTCCGTATTGGTCATAAGTCTTTCGATCTTCGGGTCTCGTGCTCCGAGGACTTCAACCCACACTCCTGGCATGCTCCCTGACACGTTTTCCGGAGGTATAGGTCGGGAAGCGAGCTCGTTGGAGGGAGAACTGTGGTGCGACCCAAAACGGTCCAAAAGATGGCCGAAGCTTCCAACGAGTGGCGAACGCTCATCCGGTGTCAGAAACCACTGGAAATGCACTTGCAGCGAAGGAAACGGGCTGAGCTCGAGGACTTCCGGTGCTCGTCCCAAGAAAACGCGAGCGGGAATGCCCCGGACTCAGTTTTCTCGTCTTGGGGTAAAAAGCGGTCCCCCTACGGTTTCTTCCCTTTGCTCCGTATTGGTCATAAGTCTTTCGATCTTTGGGTCTCGTGCTCCGAGGACTTCAACCCACACTTCTGGCATGCTCCCTGACACGTTTTCCGGAGGTATAGGTCGGGAAGCGAGCTCGTTGGAGGGAGAACTGTGGTGCGACCCAAAACGGTCCAAAAGATGGCCGAAGCTTCCAACGAGTGGCGAACGCTCGTCCGGTGTCAGAAACCACTGGAAATGCACTTGCAGCGAAGGAAACGGGCTGAGCTCGAGGACTTCCGGTGCTCGTCCCAACAAAACGCGAGCGGGAATGCCCCGGACTCAGTTTTCTCGTCCTGGGGTAAAAAGCGGTCCCCCGACGGTTTCATCCCTTTGCTCCGTATTGGTCATAAGTCTTTCGATCTTCGGGTCTCGTGCTCCGAGGACTTCAACCCACACTCCTGGCATGCTCCCTGACACGTTTTCCGGAGGTATAGGTCGGGAAGCGAGCTCGTTGGAGGGAGAACTGTGGTGCGACCCAAAACGGTCCAAAAGATGGCCGAAGCTTCCAACGAGTGGCGAACGCTCGTCCGGTGTCAGAAACCACTGGAAATGCACTTGCAGCGAAGGAAACGGGCTGAGCTCGAGGACTTCCGGTGCTCGTCCCAAGAAAACGCGAGCGGGAATGCCCCGGACTCAGTTTTCTCGTCCTGGGGTAAAAAGCGGTCCCCCGACGGTTTCTTCCCTTTGCTCCGTATTGGTCATAAGTCTTTCGATCTTCGGGTCTCGTGCTCCGAGGACTTCAACCCACACTCCTGGCATGCTCCCTGACACGTTTTCCGGAGGTATAGGTCGGGAAGCGAGCTCGTTGGAGGGAGAACTGTGGTGCGACCCAAAACGGTCCAAAAGATGGCCGAAGCTTCCAACGAGTGGCGAACGCTCGTCCGGTGTCAGAAACCACTGGAAATGCACTTGCAGCGAAGGAAACGGGCTGAGCTCGAGGACTTCCGGTGCTCGTCCCAAGAAAACGCGAGCGGGAATGCCCCGGACGCAGTTTTCTCGTCCTGGGGTAAAAAGCGGTCCCCCGACGGTTTCTTCCTATTGCTCCGTATTGGTCATAAGTCTTTCGATCTTCGGGTCTCGTGCTCCGAGGACTTCAACCCACACTCCTGGCATGCTCCCTGACACGTTTTCCGGAGGTATAGGTCGGGAAGCGAGCTCGTTGGAGGGAGAACTGTGGTGCGACCCAAAACGGTCCAAAAGATGGCCGAAGCTTCCAACGAGTGGCGAACGCTCGTCCGGTGTCAGAAACCACTGGAAATGCACTTGCAGCGAAGGAAACGGGCTGAGCTCGAGGACTTCCGGTGCTCGTCCCAAGAAAACGCGAGCGGGAATGCCCCGGACTCAGTTTTCTCGTCCTGGGGTAAAAAGCGGTCCCCCGACGGTTTCTTCCCTTTGCTCCGTATTGGTCATAAGTCTTTCGATCTTCGGGTCTCGTGCTCCGAGGACTTCAACCCACACTCCTGGCATGCTCCCTGACACGTTTTCCGGAGGTATAGGTCGGGAAGCGAGCTCGTTGGAGGGAGAACTGTGGTGCGACCCAAAACGGTCCAAAAGATGGCCGAAGCTTCCAACGAGTGGCGAACGCTCGTCCGGTGTCAGAAACCACTGGAAATGCACTTGCAGCGAAGGAAACGGGCTGAGCTCGAGGACTTCCGGTGCTCGTCCCAAGAAAACGCGAGCGGGAATGCCCCGGACTCAGTTTTCTCGTCCTGGGGTAAAAAGCGGTCCCCCGACGGTTTCTTCCCTTTGCTCCGTATTGGTCATAAGTCTTTCGATCTTCGGGTCTCGTGCTCCGAGGACTTCAACCCACACTCCTGGCATGCTCCCTGACACGTTTTCCGGAGGTATAGGTCGGGAAGTGAGCTCGTTGGAGGGAGAACTGTGGTGCGACCCAAAACGGTCCAAAAGATGGCCGAAGCTTCCAAAGAGTGGCGAACGCTCGTCCGGTGTCAGAAACCACTGGAAATGCACTTGCAGCGAAGGAAACGAGCTGAGCTCGAGGACTTCCGGTGCTCGTCCCAAGAAAACGCGAGCGGGAATGCCCCGGACTCAGTTTTCTCGTCGTGGGGTAAAAAGCGGTCCCCCGACGGTTTCTTCCCTTTGCTCCGTATTGGTCATAAGTCTTTCGATCTTCGGGTCTCGTGCTCCGAGGACTTCAACCCACACTCCTGGCATGCTCCCTGACACGTTTTCCGGAGGTATAGGTCGGGAAGCGAGCTCGTTGGAGGGAGAACTGTGGTGCGACCCAAAACGGTCCAAAAGATGGCCGAAGCTTCCAACGAGTGGCGAACGCTCATCCGGTGTCAGAAACCACTGGAAATGCACTTGCAGCGAAGGAAACGGGCTGAGCTCGAGGACTTCCGGTGCTCGTCCCAAGAAAACGCGAGCGGGAATGCCCCGGACTCAGTTTTCTCGTCTTGGGGTAAAAAGCGGTCCCCCGACGGTTTCTTCCCTTTGCTCCGTATTGGTCATAAGTCTTTCGATCTTTGGGTCTCGTGCTCCGAGGACTTCAACCCACACTTCTGGCATGCTCCCTGACACGTTTTCCGGAGGTATAGGTCGGGAAGCGAGCTCGTTGGAGGGAGAACTGTGGTGCGACCCAAAACGGTCCAAAAGATGGCCGAAGCTTCCAACGAGTGGCGAACGCTCGTCCGGTGTCAGAAACCACTGGAAATGCACTTGCAGCGAAGGAAACGGGCTGAGCTCGAGGACTTCCGGTGCTCGTCCCAACAAAACGCGAGCGGGAATGCCCCGGACTCAGTTTTCTCGTCCTGGGGTAAAAAGCGGTCCCCCGACGGTTTCTTCCCTTTGCTCCGTATTGGTCATAAGTCTTTCGATCTTCGGGTCTCGTGCTCCGAGGACTTCAACCCACACTCCTGGCATGCTCCCTGACACGTTTTCCGGAGGTATAGGTCGGGAAGCGAGCTCGTTGGAGGGAGAACTGTGGTGCGACCCAAAACGGTCCAAAAGATGGCCGAAGCTTCCAACGAGTGGCGAACGCTCGTCCGGTGTCAGAAACCACTGGAAATGCACTTGCAGCGAAGGAAACGGGCTGAGCTCGAGGACTTCCGGTGCTCGTCCCAAGAAAACGCGAGCGGGAATGCCCCGGACTCAGTTTTCTCGTCCTGGGGTAAAAAGCGGTCCCCCGACGGTTTCTTCCCTTTGCTCCATATTGGTCATAAGTCTTTCGATCTTCGGGTCTCGTGCTCCGAGGACTTCAACCCACACTCCTGGCATGCTCCCTGACACGTTTTCCGGAGGTATAGGTCGGGAAGCGAGCTCGTTGGAGGGAGAACTGTGGTGCGACCCAAAACGGTCCAAAAGATGGCCGAAGCTTCCAACGAGTGGCGAACGCTCGTCCGGTGTCAGAAACCACTGGAAATGCACTTGCAGCGAAGGAAACGGGCTGAGCTCGAGGACTTCCGGTGCTCGTCCCAAGAAAACGCGAGCGGGAATGCCCCGGACTCAGTTTTCTCGTCCTGGGGTAAAAAGCGGTCCCCCGACGGTTTCTTCCCTTTGCTCCGTATTGGTCATAAGTCTTTCGATCTTCGGGTCTCGTGCTCCGAGGACTTCAACCCACACTCCTGGCATGCTCCCTGACACGTTTTCCGGAGGTATAGGTCGGGAAGTGAGCTCGTTGGAGGGAGAACTGTGGTGCGACCCAAAACGGTCCAAAAGATGGCCGAAGCTTCCAAAGAGTGGCGAACGCTCGTCCGGTGTCAGAAACCACTGGAAATGCACTTGCAGCGAAGGAAACGAGCTGAGCTCGAGGACTTCCGGTGCTCGTCCCAAGAAAACGCGAGCGGGAATGCCCCGGACTCAGTTTTCTCGTCGTGGGGTAAAAAGCGGTCCCCCGACGGTTTCTTCCCTTTGCTCCGTATTGGTCATAAGTCTTTCGATCTTCGGGTCTCGTGCTCCGAGGACTTCAACCCACACTCCTGGCATGCTCCCTGACACGTTTTCCGGAGGTATAGGTCGGGAAGCGAGCTCGTTGGAGGGAGAACTGTGGTGCGACCCAAAACGGTCCAAAAGATGGCCGAAGCTTCCAACGAGTGGCGAACGCTCATCCGGTGTCAGAAACCACTGGAAATGCACTTGCAGCGAAGGAAACGGGCTGAGCTCGAGGACTTCCGGTGCTCGTCCCAAGAAAACGCGAGCGGGAATGCCCCGGACTCAGTTTTCTCGTCTTGGGGTAAAAAGCGGTCCCCCGACGGTTTCTTCCCTTTGCTCCGTATTGGTCATAAGTCTTTCGATCTTTGGGTCTCGTGCTCCGAGGACTTCAACCCACACTTCTGGCATGCTCCCTGACACGTTTTCCGGAGGTATAGGTCGGGAAGCGAGCTCGTTGGAGGGAGAACTGTGGTGCGACCCAAAACGGTCAAAAAGATGGCCGAAGCTTCCAACGAGTGGCGAACGCTCGTCCGGTGTCAGAAACCACTGGAAATGCACTTGCAGCGAAGGAAACGGGCTGAGCTCGAGGACTTCCGGTGCTCGTCCCAACAAAACGCGAGCGGGAATGCCCCGGACTCAGTTTTCTCGTCCTGGGGTAAAAAGCGGTCCCCCGACGGTTTCTTCCCTTTGCTCCGTATTGGTCATAAGTCTTTCGATCTTCGGGTCTCGTGCTCCGAGGACTTCAACCCACACTCCTGGCATGCTCCCTGACACGTTTTCCGGAGGTATAGGTCGGGAAGCGAGCTCGTTGGAGGGAGAACTGTGGTGCGACCCAAAACGGTCCAAAAGATGGCCGAAGCTTCCAACGAGTGGCGAACGCTCGTCCGGTGTCAGAAACCACTGGAAATGCACTTGCAGCGAAGGAAACGGGCTGAGCTCGAGGACTTCCGGTGCTCGTCCCAAGAAAACGCGAGCGGGAATGCCCCGGACTCAGTTTTCTCGTCCTGGGGTAAAAAGCGGTCCCCCGACGGTTTCTTCCCTTTGCTCCGTATTGGTCATAAGTCTTTCGATCTTCGGGTCTCGTGCTCCGAGGACTTCAACCCACACTCCTGGCATGCTCCCTGACACGTTTTCCGGAGGTATAGGTCGGGAAGCGAGCTCGTTGGAGGGAGAACTGTGGTGCGACCCAAAACGGTCCAAAAGATGGCCGAAGCTTCCAACGAGTGGCGAACGCTCGTCCGGTGTCAGAAACCACTGGAAATGCACTTGCAGCGAAGGAAACGGGCTGAGCTCGAGGACTTCCGGTGCTCGTCCCAAGAAAACGCGAGCGGGAATGCCCCGGACTCAGTTTTCTCGTCCTGGGGTAAAAAGCGGTCCCCCGACGGTTTCTTCCCTTTGCTCCGTATTGGTCATAAGTCTTTCGATCTTCGGGTCTCGTGCTCCGAGGACTTCAACCCACACTCCTGGCATGCTCCCTGACACGTTTTCCGGAGGTATAGGTCGGGAAGCGAGCTCGTTGGAGGGAGAACTGTGGTGCGACCCAAAACGGTCCAAAAGATGGCCGAAGCTTCCAACGAGTGGCGAACGCTCGTCCGGTGTCAGAAACCACTGGAAATGCACTTGCAGCGAAGGAAACGGGCTGAGCTCGAGGACTTCCGGTGCTCGTCCCAAGAAAACGCGAGCGGGAATGCCCCGGACTCAGTTTTCTCGTCCTGGGGTAAAAAGCGGTCCCCCGACGGTTTCTTCCCTTTGCTCCGTATTGGTCATAAGTCTTTCGATCTTCGGGTCTCGTGCTCCGAGGACTTCAACCCACACTCCTGGCATGCTCCCTGACACGTTTTCCGGAGGTATAGGTCGGGAAGCGAGCTCGTTGGAGGGAGAACTGTGGTGCGACCCAAAACGGTCCAAAAGATGGCCGAAGCTTCCAACGAGTGGCGAACGCTCGTCCGGTGTCAGAAACCACTGGAAATGCACTTGCAGCGAAGGAAACGGGCTGAGCTCGAGGACTTCCGGTGCTCGTCCCAAGAAAACGCGAGCGGGAATGCCCCGGACTCAGTTTTCTCGTCCTGGGGTAAAAAGCGGTCCCCCGACGGTTTCTTCCCTTTGCTCCGTATTGGTCATAAGTCTTTCGATCTTCGGGTCTCGTGCTCCGAGGACTTCAACCCACACTCCTGGCATGCTCCCTGACACGTTTTCCGGAGGTATAGGTCGGGAAGCGAGCTCGTTGGAGGGAGAACTGTGGTGCGACCCAAAACGGTCCAAAAGATGGCCGAAGCTTCCAACGAGTGGCGAACGCTCGTCCGGTGTCAGAAACCACTGGAAATGCACTTGCAGCGAAGGAAACGGGCTGAACTCGAGGACTTCCGGTGCTCGTCCCAAGAAAACGCGAGCGGGAATGCCCCGGACTCAGTTTTCTCGTCCTGGGGTAAAAAGCGGTCCCCCGACGGTTTCTTCCCTTTGCTCCGTATTGGTCATAAGTCTTTCGATCTTCGGGTCTCGTGCTCCGAGGACTTCAACCCACACTCCTGGCATGCTCCCTGACACGTTTTCCGGAGGTATAGGTCGGGAAGCGAGCTCGTTGGAGGGAGAACTGTGGTGCGACCCAAAACGGTCCAAAAGATGGCCGAAGCTTCCAACGAGTGGCGAACGCTCGTCCGGTGTCAGAAACCACTGGAAATGCACTTGCAGCGAAGGAAACGGGCTGAGCTCGAGGACTTCCGGTGCTCGTCCCAAGAAAACGCCAGCGGGAATGCCCCGGACTCAGTTTTCTCGTCCTGGGGTAAAAAGCGGTCCCCCGACGGTTTCTTCCCTTTGCTCCGTATTGGTCATAAGTCTTTCGATCTTCGGGTCTCGTGCTCCGAGGACTTCAACCCACACTCCTGGCATGCTCCCTGACACGTTTTCCGGAGGTATAGGTCGGGAAGCGAGCTCGTTGGAGGGAGAACTGTGGTGCGACCCAAAACGGTCCAAAAGATGGCCGAAGCTTCCAACGAGTGGCGAACGCTCGTCCGGTGTCAGAAACCACTGAAAATGCACTTGCAGCGAAGGAAACGGGCTGAGCTCGAGGACTTCCGGTGCTCGTCCCAAGAAAACGCGAGCGGGAATGCCCCGGACTCAGTTTTCTCGTCCTGGGGTAAAAAGCGGTCCCCCGACGGTTTCTTCCCTTTGCTCCGTATTGTTCATAAGTCTTTCGATCTTCGGGTCTCGTGCTCCGAGGACTTCAACCCACACTCCTGGCATGCTCCCTGACACGTTTTCCGGAGGTATAGGTCGGGAAGCGAGCTCGTTGGAGGGAGAACTGTGGTGCGACCAAAAACGGTCCAAAAGATGGCCGAAGCTTCCAACGAGTGGCGAACGCTCGTCCGGTGTCAGAAACCACTGGAAATGCACTTGCAGCGAAGGAAACGGGCTGAGCTCGAGGACTTCCGGTGCTCGTCCCAAGAAAACGCGAGCGGGAATGCCCCGGACTCAGTTTTCTCGTCCTGGGGTAAAAAGCGGTCCCCCGACGGTTTCTTCCCTTTGCTCCGTATTGGTCATAAGTCTTTCGATCTTCGGGTCTCGTGCTCCGAGGACTTCAACCCACACTCCTGGCATGCTCCCTGACACGTTTTCCGGAGGTATAGGTCGGGAAGCGAGCTCGTTGGAGGGAGAACTGTGGTGCGACCCAAAACGGTCCAAAAGATGGCCGAAGCTTCCAACGAGTGGCGAACGCTCGTCCGGTGTCAGAAACCACTGGAAATGCACTTGCAGCGAAGGAAACGGGCTGAGCTCGAGGACTTCCGGTGCTCGTCCCAAGAAAACGCGAGCGGGAATGCCCCGGACTCAGTTTTCTCGTCCTGGGGTAAAAAGCGGTCCCCCGACGGTTTCTTCCCTTTGCTCCGTATTGGTCATAAGTCTTTCGATCTTCGGGTCTCGTGCTCCGAGGACTTCAACCCACACTCCTGGCATGCTCCCTGACACGTTTTCCGGAGGTATAGGTCGGGAAGCGAGCTCGTTGGAGGGAGAACTGTGGTGCGACCCAAAACGGTCCAAAAGATGGCCGAAGCTTCCAACGAGTGGCGAACGCTCGTCCGGTGTCAGAAACCACTGGAAATGCACTTGCAGCGAAGGAAACGGGCTGAGCTCGAGGACTTCCGGTGCTCGTCCCAAGAAAACGCCAGCGGGAATGCCCCGGACTCAGTTTTCTCGTCCTGGGGTAAAAAGCGGTCCCCCGACGGTTTCTTCCCTTTGCTCCGTATTGGTCATAAGTCTTTCGATCTTCGGGTCTCGTGCTCCGAGGACTTCAACCCACACTCCTGGCATGCTCCCTGACACGTTTTCCGGAGGTATAGGTCGGGAAGCGAGCTCGTTGGAGGGAGAACTGTGGTGCGACCCAAAACGGTCCAAAAGATGGCCGAAGCTTCCAACGAGTGGCGAACGCTCGTCCGGTGTCAGAAACCACTGGAAATGCACTTGCAGCGAAGGAAACGGGCTGAGCTCGAGGACTTCCGGTGCTCGTCCCAAGAAAACGCCAGCGGGAATGCCCCGGACTCAGTTTTCTCGTCCTGGGGTAAAAAGCGGTCCCCCGACGGTTTCTTCCCTTTGCTCCGTATTGGTCATAAGTCTTTCGATCTTCGGGTCTCGTGCTCCGAGGACTTCAACCCACACTCCTGGCATGCTCCCTGACACGTTTTCCGGAGGTATAGGTCGGGAAGCGAGCTCGTTGGAGGGAGAACTGTGGTGCGACCCAAAACGGTCCAAAAGATGGCCGAAGCTTCCAACGAGTGGCGAACGCTCGTCCGGTGTCAGAAACCACTGGAAATGCACTTGCAGCGAAGGAAACGGGCTGAGCTCGAGGACTTCCGGTGCTCGTCCCAAGAAAACGCGAGCGGGAATGCCCCGGACTCAGTTTTCTCGTCCTGGGGTAAAAAGCGGTCCCCCGACGGTTTCTTCCCTTTGCTCCGTATTGGTCATAAGTCTTTCGATCTTCGGGTCACGTGCTCCGAGGACTTCAACCCACACTCCTGGCATGCTCCCTGACACGTTTTCCGGAGGTATAGGTCGGGAAGCGAGCTCGTTGGAGGGAGAACTGTGGTGCGACCCAAAACGGTCCAAAAGATGGCCGAAGCTTCCAACGAGTGGCGAACGCTCGTCCGGTGTCAGAAACCACTGGAAATGCACTTGCAGCGAAGGAAACGGGCTGAGCTCGAGGACTTCCGGTGCTCGTCCCAAGAAAACGCGAGCGGGAATGCCCCGGACTCAGTTTTCTCGTCCTGGGGTAAAAAGCGGTCCCCCGACGGTTTCTTCCCTTTGCTCCGTATTGGTCATAAGTCTTTCGATCTTCGGGTCACGTGCTCCGAGGACTTCAACCCACACTCCTGGCATGCTCCCTGACACGTTTTCCGGAGGTATAGGTCGGGAAGCGAGCTCGTTGGAGGGAGAACTGTGGTGCGACCCAAAACGGTCCAAAAGATGGCCGAAGCTTCCAACGAGTGGCGAACGCTCGTCCGGTGTCAGAAACCACTGGAAGTGCACTTGCAGCGAAGGAAATGGGCTGAGCTCGAGGACTTCCGGTGCTCGTCCCAAGAAAACGCGAGCGGGAATGCCCCGGACTCAGTTTTCTCGTCCTGGGGTAAAAAGCGGTCCCCCGACGGTTTCTTCCCTTTGCTCCGTATTGGTCATAAGTCTTTCGATCTTCGGGTCTCGTGCTCCGAGGACTTCAACCCACACTCCTGGCATGCTCCCTGACACGTTTTCCGGAGGTATAGGTCGGGAAGCGAGCTCGTTGGAGGGAGAACTGTGGTGCGACCCAAAACGGTCCAAAAGATGGCCGAAGCTTCCAACGAGTGGCGAACGCTCGTCCGGTGTCAGAAACCACTGGAAGTGCACTTGCAGCGAAGGAAACGGGCTGAGCTCGAGGACTTCCGGTGCTCGTCCCAAGAAAACGCGAGCGGGAATGCCCCGGACTCAGTTTTCTCGTCCTGGGGTAAAAAGCGGTCCCCCGACGGTTTCTTCCCTTTGCTCCGTATTGGTCATAAGTCTTTCGATCTTCGGGTCTCGTGCTCCGAGGACTTCAACCCACACTCCTGGCATGCTCCCTGACACGTTTTCCGGAGGTATAGGTCGGGAAGCGAGCTCGTTGGAGGGAGAACTGTGGTGCGACCCAAAACGGTCCAAAAGATGGCCGAAGCTTCCAACGAGTGGCGAACGCTCGTCCGGTGTCAGAAACCACTGGAAGTGCACTTGCAGCAAACGAAACGGGCTGAGCTCGAGGACTTCCGGTGCTCGTCCCAAGAAAACGCGAGCGGGAATGCCCCGGACTCAGTTTTCTCGTCCTGGGGTAAAAAGCGGTCCCCCGACGGTTTCTTCCCTTTGCTCCGTATTGGTCATAAGTCTTTCGATCTTCGGGTCTCGTGCTCCGAGGACTTCAACCCACACTCCTGGCATGCTCCCTGACACGTTTTCCGGAGGTATAGGTCGGGAAGCGAGCTCGTTGGAGGGAGAACTGTGGTGCGACCCAAAACGGTCCAAAAGATGGCCGAAGCTTCCAACGAGTGGCGAACGCTCGTCCGGTGTCAGAAACCACTGGAAGTGCACTTGCAGCGAAGGAAACGGGCTGAGCTCGAGGAGTTCCGGTGCTCGTCCCAAGAAAACGCGAGCGGGAATGCCCCGGACTCAGTTTTCTCGTCCTGGGGTAAAAAGCGGTCCCCCGACGGTTTCTTCCCTTTGCTCCGTATTGGTCATAAGTCTTTCGATCTTCGGGTCTCGTGCTCCGAGGACTTCAACCCACACTCCTGGCATGCTCCCTGACACGTTTTCCGGAGGTATAGGTCGGGAAGCGAGCTCGTTGGAGGGAGAACTGTGGTGCGACCCAAAACGGTCCAAAAGATGGCCGAAGCTTCCAACGAGTGGCGAACGCTCGTCCGGTGTCAGAAACCACTGGAAGTGCACTTGCAGCGAAGGAAATGGGCTGAGCTCGAGGACTTCCGGTGCTCGTCCCAAGAAAACGCGAGCGGGAATGCCCCGGACTCAGTTTTCTCGTCCTGGGGTAAAAAGCGGTCCCCCGACGGTTTCTTCCCTTTGCTCCGTATTGGTCATAAGTCTTTCGATCTTCGGGTCTCGTGCTCCGAGGACTTCAACCCACACTCCTGGCATGCTCCCTGACACGTTTTCCGGAGGTATAGGTCGGGAAGCGAGCTCGTTGGAGGGAGAACTGTGGTGCGACCCAAAACGGTCCAAAAGATGGCCGAAGCTTCCAACGAGTGGCGAACGCTCGTCCGGTGTCAGAAACCACTGGAAATGCACTTGCAGCGAAGGAAACGGGCTGAGCTCGAGGACTTCCGGTGCTCGTCCCAAGAAAACGCGAGCGGGAATGCCCCGGACTCAGTTTTCTCGTCCTGGGGTAAAAAGCGGTCCCCCGACGGTTTCTTCCCTTTGCTCCGTATTGGTCATAAGTCTTTCGATCTTCGGGTCTCGTGCTCCGAGGACTTCAACCCACACTCCTGGCATGCTCCCTGACACGTTTTCCGGAGGTATAGGTCGGGAAGCGAGCTCGTTGGAGGGAGAACTGTGGTGCGACCCAAAACGGTCCAAAAGATGGCCGAAGCTTCCAACGAGTGGCGAACGCTCGTCCGGTGTCAGAAACCACTGGAAATGCACTTGCAGCGAAGGAAACGGGCTGAGCTCGAGGACTTCCGGTGCTCGTCCCAAGAAAACGCGAGCGGGAATGCCCCGGACTCAGTTTTCTCGTCCTGGGGTAAAAAGCGGTCCCCCGACGGTTTCTTCCCTTTGCTCCGTATTGGTCATAAGTCTTTCGATCTTCGGGTCTCGTGCTCCGAGGACTTCAACCCACACTCCTGGCATGCTCCCTGACACGTTTTCCGGAGGTATAGGTCGGGAAGCGAGCTCGTTGGAGGGAGAACTGTGGTGCGACCCAAAACGGTCCAAAAGATGGCCGAAGCTTCCAACGAGTGGCGAACGCTCGTCCGGTGTCAGAAACCACTGGAAATGCACTTGCAGCGAAGGAAACGGGCTGAGCTCGAGGACTTCCGGTGCTCGTCCCAAGAAAACGCGAGCGGGAATGCCCCGGACTCAGTTTTCTCGTCCTGGGGTAAAAAGCGGTCCCCCGACGGTTTCTTCCCTTTGCTCCGTATTGGTCATAAGTCTTTCGATCTTCGGGTCTCGTGCTCCGAGGACTTCAACCCACACTCCTGGCATGCTCCCTGACACGTTTTCCGGAGGTATAGGTCGGGAAGCGAGCTCGTTGGAGGGAGAACTGTGGTGCGACCCAAAACGGTCCAAAAGATGGCCGAAGCTTCCAACGAGTGGCGAACGCTCGTCCGGTGTCAGAAACCACTGGAAATGCACTTGCAGCGAAGGAAACGGGCTGAGCTCGAGGACTTCCGGTGCTCGTCCCAAGAAAACGCGAGCGGGAATGCCCCGGACTCAGTTTTCTCGTCCTGGGTTAAAAAGCGGTCCCCCGACGGTTTCTTCCCTTTGCTCCGTATTGGTCATAAGTCTTTCGATCTTCGGGTCTCGTGCTCCGAGGACTTCAACCCACACTCCTAGCATGCTCCCTGACACGTTTTCCGGAGGTATAGGTCGGGAAGCGAGCTCGTTGGAGGGAGAACTGTGGTGCGACCCAAAACGATCCAAAAGATGGCCGAAGCTTCCAACGAGTGGCGAACGCTCGTCCGGTGTCAGAAACCACTGGAAATGCACTTGCAGCGAAGGAAACGGGCTGAGCTCGAGGACTTCCGGTGCTCGTGCCATGAAAACGCGAGCGGGAATGCCCCGGACTCAGTTTTCTCGTCCTGGGGTAAAAAGCGGTCCCCCGACGGTTTCTTCCCTTTGCTCCGTATTGGTCATAAGTCTTTCGATCTTCGGGTCTCGTGCTCCGAGGACTTCAACCCACACTCCTGGCATGCTCCCTGACACGTTTTCCGGAGGTATAGGTCGGGAAGCGAGCTCGTTGGAGGGAGAACTGTGGTGCGACCCAAAACGATCCAAAAGATGGCCGAAGCTTCCAACGAGTGCCGAACGCTCGTCCGGTGTCAGAAACCACTGGAAATGCACTTGCAGCGAAGGAAACGGGCTGAGCTCGAGGACTTCCGGTGCTCGTCCCAAGAAAACGCGAGCGGGAATGCCCCGGACTCAGTTTTCTCGTCCTGGGGTAAAAAGCGGTCCCCCGACGGTTTCTTCCCTTTGCTCCGTATTGGTCATAAGTCTTTCGATCTTCGGGTCTCGTGCTCCGAGGACTTCAACCCACACTCCTGGCATGCTCCCTGACACGTTTTCCGGAGGATAGGTCGGGAAGCGAGCTCGTTGGAGGGAGAACTGTGGTGCGACCCAAAACGATCCAAAAGATGGCCGAAGCTTCCAACGAGTGCCGAACGCTCGTCCGGTGTCAGAAACCACTGGAAATGCACTTGCAGCGAAGGAAACGGGCTGAGCTCGAGGACTTCCGGTGCTCGTCCCAAGAAAACGCGAGCGGGAATGCCCCGGACTCAGTTTTCTCGTCCTGGGGTAAAAAGCGGTCCCCCGACGGTTTCTTCCCTTTGCTCCGTATTGGTCATAAGTCTTTCGATCTTCGGGTCTCGTGCTCCGAGGACTTCAACCCACACTCCTGGCATGCTCCCTGACACGTTTTCCGGAGGTATAGGTCGGGAAGCGAACTCGTTGGAGGGAGAACTTTGGTGCGACCCAAAACGGTCCAAAAGATGGCCGAAGCTTCCAACGAGTGGCGAACGCTCGTCCGGTGTCAGAAACCACTGGAAATGCACTTGCAGCGAAGGAAACGGGCTGAGCTCGAGGACTTCCGGTGCTCGTGCCATGAAAACGCGAGCGGGAATGCCCCGGACTCAGTTTTCTCGTCCTGGGGTAAAAAGCGGTCCCCCGACGGTTTCTTCCCTTTGCTCCGTATTGGTCATAAGTCTTTCGTTCTTCGGGTCTCGTGCTCCGAGGACTTCAACCCACACTCCTGGCATGCTCCCTGACACGTTTTCCGGAGGTATAGGTCGGGAAGCGAGCTCGTTGGAGGGAGAACTGTGGTGCGACCCAAAACGGTCCAAAAGATGGCCGAAGCTTCCAACGAGTGGCGAACGCTCGTCCGGTGTCAGAAACCACTGGAAATGCACTTGCAGCGAAGGAAACGGGCTGAGCTCGAGGACTTCCGGTGCTCGTCCCAAGAAAACGCGAGCGGGAATGCCCCGGACTCAGTTTTCTCGTCCTGGGGTAAAAAGCGGTCCCCCGACGGTTTCTTCCCTTTGCTCCGTATTGGTCATAAGTCTTTCGATCTTCGGGTCTCGTGCTCCGAGGACTTCAACCCACACTCCTGGCATGCTCCCTGACACGTTTTCCGGAGGTATAGGTCGGGAAGCGAGCTCGTTGGAGGGAGAACTGTGGTGCGACCCAAAACGGTCCAAAAGATGGCCGAAGCTTCCAACGAGTGGCGAACGCTCGTCCGGTGTCAGAAACCACTGGAAATGCACTTGCAGCGAAGGAAACGGGCTGAGCTCGAGGACTTCCGGTGCTCGTCCCAAGAAAACGCGAGCGGGAATGCCCCGGACTCAGTTTTCTCGTCCTGGGGTAAAAAGCGGTCCCCCGACGGTTTCTTCCCTTTGCTCCGTATTGGTCATAAGTCTTTCGATCTTCGGGTCTCGTGCTCCGAGGACTTCAACCCACACTCCTGGCATGCTCCCTGACACGTTTTCCGGAGGTATAGGTCGGGAAGCGAGCTCGTTGGAGGGAGAACTTTGGTGCGACCCAAAACGGTCCAAAAGATGGCCGAAGCTTCCAACGAGTGGCGAACGCTCGTCCGGTGTCAGAAACCACTGGAAATGCACTTGCAGCGAAGGAAACGGGCTGAGCTCGAGGACTTCCGGTGCTCGTGCCAAGAAAACGCGAGCGGGAATGCCCCGGACTCAGTTTTCTCGTCCTGGGGTAAAAAGCGGTCCCCCGACGGTTTCTTCCCTTTGCTCCGTATTGGTCATAAGTCTTTCGTTCTTCGGGTCTCGTGCTCCGAGGACTTCAACCCACACTCCTGGCATGCTCCCTGACACGTTTTCCGGAGGTATAGGTCGGGAAGCGAGCTCGTTGGAGGGAGAACTGTGGTGCGACCCAAAACGGTCCAAAAGATGGCCGAAGCTTCCAACGAGTGGCGAACGCTCGTCCGGTGTCAGAAACCACTGGAAATGCACTTGCAGCGAAGGAAACGGGCTGAGCTCGAGGACTTCCGGTGCTCGTCCCAAGAAAACGCGAGCGGGAATGCCCCGGACTCAGTTTTCTCGTCCTGGGGTAAAAAGCGGTCCCCCGACGGTTTCTTCCCTTTGCTCCGTATTGGTCATAAGTCTTTCGATCTTCGGGTCTCGTGCTCCGAGGACTTCAACCCACACTCCTGGCATGCTCCCTGACACGTTTTCCGGAGGTATAGGTCGGGAAGCGAGCTCGTTGGAGGGAGAACTGTGGTGCGACCCAAAACGGTCCAAAAGATGGCCGAAGCTTCCAACGAGTGGCGAACGCTCGTCCGGTGTCAGAAACCACTGGAAATGCACTTGCAGCGAAGGAAACGGGCTGAGCTCGAGGACTTCCGGTGCTCGTCCCAAGAAAACGCGAGCGGGAATGCCCCGGACTCAGTTTTCTCGTCCTGGGGTAAAAAGCGGTCCCCCGACGGTTTCTTCCCTTTGCTCCGTATTGGTCATAAGTCTTTCGATCTTCGGGTCTCGTGCTCCGAGGACTTCAACCCACACTCCTGGCATGCTCCCTGACACGTTTTCCGGAGGTATAGGTCGGGAAGCGAGCTCGTTGGAGGGAGAACTGTGGTGCGACCCAAAACGGTCCAAAAGATGGCCGAAGCTTCCAACGAGTGGCGAACGCTCGTCCGGTGTCAGAAACCACTGGAAATGCACTTGCAGCGAAGGAAACGGGCTGAGCTCGAGGACTTCCGGTGCTCGTCCCAAGAAAACGCGAGCGGGAATGCCCCGGACTCAGTTTTCTCGTCCTGGGGTAAAAAGCGGTCCCCCGACGGTTTCTTCCCTTTGCTCCGTATTGGTCATAAGTCTTTCGATCTTCGGGTCTCGTGCTCCGAGGACTTCAACCCACACTCCTGGCATGCTCCCTGACACGTTTTCCGGAGGTATAGGTCGGGAAGCGAGCTCGTTGGAGGGAGAACTGTGGTGCGACCCAAAACGGTCCAAAAGATGGCCGAAGCTTCCAACGAGTGGCGAACGCTCGTCCGGTGTCAGAAACCACTGGAAATGCACTTGCAGCGAAGGAAACGGGCTGAGCTCGAGGACTTCCGGTGCTCGTCCCAAGAAAACGCGAGCGGGAATGCCCCGGACTCAGTTTTCTCGTCCTGGGGTAAAAAGCGGTCCCCCGACGGTTTCTTCCCTTTGCTCCGTATTGGTCATAAGTCTTTCGATCTTCGGGTCTCGTGCTCCGAGGACTTCAACCCACACTCCTGGCATGCTCCCTGACACGTTTTCCGGAGGTATAGGTCGGGAAGCGAGCTCGTTGGAGGGAGAACTGTGGTGCGACCCAAAACGGTCCAAAAGATGGCCGAAGCTTCCAACGAGTGGCGAACGCTCGTCCGGTGTCAGAAACCACTGGAAATGCACTTGCAGCGAAGGAAACGGGCTGAGCTCGAGGACTTCCGGTGCTCGTCCCAAGAAAACGCGAGCGGGAATGCCCCGGACTCAGTTTTCTCGTCCTGGGGTAAAAAGCGGTCCCCCGACGGTTTCTTCCCTTTGCTCCGTATTGGTCATAAGTCTTTCGATCTTCGGGTCTCGTGCTCCGAGGACTTCAACCCACACTCCTGGCATGCTCCCTGACACGTTTTCCGGAGGTATAGGTCGGGAAGCGAGCTCGTTGGAGGGAGAACTGTGGTGCGACCCAAAACGGTCCAAAAGATGGCCGAAGCTTCCAACGAGTGGCGAACGCTCGTCCGGTGTCAGAAACCACTGGAAATGCACTTGCAGCGAAGGAAACGGGCTGAGCTCGAGGACTTCCGGTGCTCGTCCCAAGAAAACGCGAGCGGGAATGCCCCGGACTCAGTTTTCTCGTCCTGGGGTAAAAAGCGGTCCCCCGACGGTTTCTTCCCTTTGCTCCGTATTGGTCATAAGTCTTTCGATCTTCGGGTCTCGTGCTCCGAGGACTTCAACCCACACTCCTGGCATGCTCCCTGACACGTTTTCCGGAGGTATAGGTCGGGAAGCGAGCTCGTTGGAGGGAGAACTGTGGTGCGACCCAAAACGGTCCAAAAGATGGCCGAAGCTTCCAACGAGTGGCGAACGCTCGTCCGGTGTCAGAAACCACTGGAAATGCACTTGCAGCGAAGGAAACGGGCTGAGCTCGAGGACTTCCGGTGCTCGTCCCAAGAAAACGCGAGCGGGAATGCCCCGGACTCAGTTTTCTCGTCCTGGGGTAAAAAGCGGTCCCCCGACGGTTTCTTCCCTTTGCTCCGTATTGGTCATAAGTCTTTCGATCTTCGGGTCTCGTGCTCCGAGGACTTCAACCCACACTCCTGGCATGCTCCCTGACACGTTTTCCGGAGGTATAGGTCGGGAAGCGAGCTCGTTGGAGGGAGAACTGTGGTGCGACCCAAAACGGTCCAAAAGATGGCCGAAGCTTCCAACGAGTGGCGAACGCTCGTCCGGTGTCAGAAACCACTGGAAATGCACTTGCAGCGAAGGAAACGGGCTGAGCTCGAGGACTTCCGGTGCTCGTCCCAAGAAAACGCGAGCGGGAATGCCCCGGACTCAGTTTTCTCGTCCTGGGGTAAAAAGCGGTCCCCCGACGGTTTCTTCCCTTTGCTCCGTATTGGTCATAAGTCTTTCGATCTTCGGGTCTCGTGCTCCGAGGACTTCAACCCACACTCCTGGCATGCTCCCTGACACGTTTTCCGGAGGTATAGGTCGGGAAGCGAGCTCGTTGGAGGGAGAACTGTGGTGCGACCCAAAACGGTCCAAAAGATGGCCGAAGCTTCCAACGAGTGGCGAACGCTCGTCCGGTGTCAGAAACCACTGGAAATGCACTTGCAGCGAAGGAAACGGGCTGAGCTCGAGGACTTCCGGTGCTCGTCCCAAGAAAACGCGAGCGGGAATGCCCCGGACTCAGTTTTCTCGTCCTGGGGTAAAAAGCGGTCCCCCGACGGTTTCTTCCCTTTGCTCCGTATTGGTCATAAGTCTTTCGATCTTCGGGTCTCGTGCTCCGAGGACTTCAACCCACACTCCTGGCATGCTCCCTGACACGTTTTCCGGAGGTATAGGTCGGGAAGCGAGCTCGTTGGAGGGAGAACTGTGGTGCGACCCAAAACGGTCCAAAAGATGGCCGAAGCTTCCAACGAGTGGCGAACGCTCGTCCGGTGTCAGAAACCACTGGAAATGCACTTGCAGCGAAGGAAACGGGCTGAGCTCGAGGACTTCCGGTGCTCGTCCCAAGAAAACGCGAGCGGGAATGCCCCGGACTCAGTTTTCTCGTCCTGGGGTAAAAAGCGGTCCCCCGACGGTTTCTTCCCTTTGCTCCGTATTGGTCATAAGTCTTTCGATCTTCGGGTCTCGTGCTCCGAGGACTTCAACCCACACTCCTGGCATGCTCCCTGACACGTTTTCCGGAGGTATAGGTCGGGAAGCGAGCTCGTTGGAGGGAGAACTGTGGTGCGACCCAAAACGGTCCAAAAGATGGCCGAAGCTTCCAACGAGTGGCGAACGCTCGTCCGGTGTCAGAAACCACTGGAAATGCACTTGCAGCGAAGGAAACGGGCTGAGCTCGAGGACTTCCGGTGCTCGTCCCAAGAAAACGCGAGCGGGAATGCCCCGGACTCAGTTTTCTCGTCCTGGGGTAAAAAGCGGTCCCCCGACGGTTTCTTCCCTTTGCTCCGTATTGGTCATAAGTCTTTCGATCTTCGGGTCTCGTGCTCCGAGGACTTCAACCCACACTCCTGGCATGCTCCCTGACACGTTTTCCGGAGGTATAGGTCGGGAAGCGAGCTCGTTGGAGGGAGAACTGTGGTGCGACCCAAAACGGTCCAAAAGATGGCCGAAGCTTCCAACGAGTGGCGAACGCTCGTCCGGTGTCAGAAACCACTGGAAATGCACTTGCAGCGAAGGAAACGGGCTGAGCTCGAGGACTTCCGGTGCTCGTCCCAAGAAAACGCGAGCGGGAATGCCCCGGACTCAGTTTTCTCGTCCTGGGGTAAAAAGCGGTCCCCCGACGGTTTCTTCCCTTTGCTCCGTATTGGTCATAAGTCTTTCGATCTTCGGGTCTCGTGCTCCGAGGACTTCAACCCACACTCCTGGCATGCTCCCTGACACGTTTTCCGGAGGTATAGGTCGGGAAGCGAGCTCGTTGGAGGGAGAACTGTGGTGCGACCCAAAACGGTCCAAAAGATGGCCGAAGCTTCCAACGAGTGGCGAACGCTCGTCCGGTGTCAGAAACCACTGGAAATGCACTTGCAGCGAAGGAAACGGGCTGAGCTCGAGGACTTCCGGTGCTCGTCCCAAGAAAACGCGAGCGGGAATGCCCCGGACTCAGTTTTCTCGTCCTGGGGTAAAAAGCGGTCCCCCGACGGTTTCTTCCCTTTGCTCCGTATTGGTCATAAGTCTTTCGATCTTCGGGTCTCGTGCTCCGAGGACTTCAACCCACACTCCTGGCATGCTCCCTGACACGTTTTCCGGAGGTATAGGTCGGGAAGCGAGCTCGTTGGAGGGAGAACTGTGGTGCGACCCAAAACGGTCCAAAAGATGGCCGAAGCTTCCAACGAGTGGCGAACGCTCGTCCGGTGTCAGAAACCACTGGAAATGTACTTGCAGCGAAGGAAACGGGGTGAGCTCGAGGACTTCCGGTGCTCGTCCCAAGAAAACGCGAGCGGGAATGCCCCGGACTCAGTTTTCTCGTCCTGGGGTAAAAAGCGGTCCCCCGACGGTTTCTTCCCTTTGCTCCGTATTGGTCATAAGTCTTTCGATCTTCGGGTCTCGTGCTCCGAGGACTTCAACCCACACTCCTGGCATGCTCCCTGACACGTTTTCCGGAGGTATAGGTCGGGAAGCGAGCTCGTTGGAGGGAGAACTGTGGTGCGACCCAAAACGGTCCAAAAGATGGCCGAAGCTTCCAACGAGTGGCGAACGCTCGTCCGGTGTCAGAAACCACTGGAAATGCACTTGCAGCGAAGGAAACGGGCTGAGCTCGAGGACTTCCGGTGCTCGTCCCAAGAAAACGCGAGCGGGAATGCCCCGGACTCAGTTTTCTCGTCCTGGGGTAAAAAGCGGTCCCCCGACGGTTTCTTCCCTTTGCTCCGTATTGGTCATAAGTCTTTCGATCTTCGGGTCTCGTGCTCCGAGGACTTCAACCCACACTCCTGGCATGCTCCCTGACACGTTTTCCGGAGGTATAGGTCGGGAAGCGAGCTCGTTGGAGGGAGAACTGTGGTGCGACCCAAAACGGTCCAAAAGATGGCCGAAGCTTCCAACGAGTGGCGAACGCTCGTCCGGTGTCAGAAACCACTGGAAATGCACTTGCAGCGAAGGAAACGGGCTGAGCTCGAGGACTTCCGGTGCTCGTCCCAAGAAAACGCGAGCGGGAATGCCCCGGACTCAGTTTTCTCGTCCTGGGGTAAAAAGCGGTCCCCCGACGGTTTCTTCCCTTTGCTCCGTATTGGTCATAAGTCTTTCGATCTTCGGGTCTCGTGCTCCGAGGACTTCAACCCACACTCCTGGCATGCTCCCTGACACGTTTTCCGGAGGTATAGGTCGGGAAGCGAGCTCGTTGGAGGGAGAACTGTGGTGCGACCCAAAACGGTCCAAAAGATGGCCGAAGCTTCCAACGAGTGGCGAACGCTCGTCCGGTGTCAGAAACCACTGGAAATGCACTTGCAGCGAAGGAAACGGGCTGAGCTCGAGGACGACCGGTGCTCGTCCCAAGAAAACGCGAGCGGGAATGCCCCGGACTCAGTTTTCTCGTCCTGGGGTAAAAAGCGGTCCCCCGACGGTTTCTTCCCTTTGCTCCGTATTGGTCATAAGTCTTTCGATCTTCGGGTCTCGTGCTCCGAGGACTTCAACCCACACTCCTGGCATGCTCCCTGACACGTTTTCCGGAGGTATAGGTCGGGAAGCGAGCTCGTTGGAGGGAGAACTGTGGTGCGACCCAAAACGGTCCAAAAGATGGCCGAAGCTTCCAACGAGTGGCGAACGCTCGTCCGGTGTCAGAAACCACTGGAAATGTACTTGCAGCGAAGGAAACGGGCTGAGCTCGAGGACTTCCGGTGCTCGTCCCAAGAAAACGCGAGCGGGAATGCCCCGGACTCAGTTTTCTCGTCCTGGGGTAAAAAGCGGTCCCCCGACGGTTTCTTCCCTTTGCTCCGTATTGGTCATAAGTCTTTCGATCTTCGGGTCTCGTGCTCCGAGGACTTCAACCCACACTCCTGGCATGCTCCCTGACACGTTTTCCGGAGGTATAGGTCGGGAAGCGAGCTCGTTGGAGGGAGAACTGTGGTGCGACCCAAAACGGTCCAAAAGATGGCCGAAGCTTCCAACGAGTGGCGAACGCTCGTCCGGTGTCAGAAACCACTGGAAATGCACTTGCAGCGAAGGAAACGGGCTGAGCTCGAGGACTTCCGGTGCTCGTCCCAAGAAAACGCGAGCGGGAATGCCCCGGACTCAGTTTTCTCGTCCTGGGGTAAAAAGCGGTCCCCCGACGGTTTCTTCCCTTTGCTCCGTATTGGTCATAAGTCTTTCGATCTTCGGGTCTCGTGCTCCGAGGACTTCAACCCACACTCCTGGCATGCTCCCTGACACGTTTTCCGGAGGTATAGGTCGGGAAGCGAGCTCGTTGGAGGGAGAACTGTGGTGCGACCCAAAACGGTCCAAAAGATGGCCGAAGCTTCCAACGAGTGGCGAACGCTCGTCCGGTGTCAGAAACCACTGGAAATGCACTTGCAGCGAAGGAAACGGGCTGAGCTCGAGGACTTCCGGTGCTCGTCCCAAGAAAACGCGAGCGGGAATGCCCCGGACTCAGTTTTCTCGTCCTGGGGTAAAAAGCGGTCCCCCGACGGTTTCTTCCCTTTGCTCCGTATTGGTCATAAGTCTTTCGATCTTCGGGTCTCGTGCTTCGAGGACTTCAACCCACACTCCTGGCATGCTCCCTGACACGTTTTCCGGAGGTATAGGTCGGGAAGCGAGCTCGTTGGAGGGAGAACTGTGGTGCGACCCAAAACGGTCCAAAAGATGGCCGAAGCTTCCAACGAGTGGCGAACGCTCGTCCGGTGTCAGAAACCACTGGAAATGCACTTGCAGCGAAGGAAACGGGCTGAGCTCGAGGACGACCGGTGCTCGTCCCAAGAAAACGCGAGCGGGAATGCCCCGGACTCAGTTTTCTCGTCCTGGGGTAAAAAGCGGTCCCCCGACGGTTTCTTCCCTTTGCTCCGTATTGGTCATAAGTCTTTCGATCTTCGGGTCTCGTGCTCCGAGGACTTCAACCCACACTCCTGGCATGCTCCCTGACACGTTTTCCGGAGGTATAGGTCGGGAAGCGAGCTCGTTGGAGGGAGAACTGTGGTGCGACCCAAAACGGTCCAAAAGATGGTCGAAGCTTCCAACGAGTGGCGAACGCTCGTCCGGTGTCAGAAACCACTGGAAATGCACTTGCAGCGAAGGAAACGGGCTGAGCTCGAGGACTTCCGGTGCTCGTCCCAAGAAAACGCGAGCGGGAATGCCCCGGACTCAGTTTTCTCGTCCTGGGGTAAAAAGCGGTCCCCCGACGGTTTCTTCCCTTTGCTCCGTATTGGTCATAAGTCTTTCGATCTTCGGGTCTCGTGCTCCGAGGACTTCAACCCACACTCCTGGCATGCTCCCTGACACGTTTTCCGGAGGTATAGGTCGGGAAGCGAGCTCGTTGGAGGGAGAACTGTGGTGCGACCCAAAACGGTCCAAAAGATGGCCGAAGCTTCCAACGAGTGGCGAACGCTCGTCCGGTGTCAGAAACCACTGGAAATGCACTTGCAGCGAAGGAAACGGGCTGAGCTCGAGGACGACCGGTGCTCGTCCCAAGAAAACGCGAGCGGGAATGCCCCGGACTCAGTTTTCTCGTCCTGGGGTAAAAAGCGGTCCCCCGACGGTTTCTTCCCTTTGCTCCGTATTGGTCATAAGTCTTTCGATCTTCGGGTCTCGTGCTCCGAGGACTTCAACCCACACTCCTGGCATGCTCCCTGACACGTTTTCCGGAGGTATAGGTCGGGAAGCGAGCTCGTTGGAGGGAGAACTGTGGTGCGACCCAAAACGGTCCAAAAGATGGCCGAAGCTTCCAACGAGTGGCGAACGCTCGTCCGGTGTCAGAAACCACTGGAAATGCACTTGCAGCGAAGGAAACGGGCTGAGCTCGAGGACTTCCGGTGCTCGTCCCAAGAAAACGCGAGCGGGAATGCCCCGGACTCAGTTTTCTCGTCCTGGGGTAAAAAGCGGTCCCCCGACGGTTTCTTCCCTTTGCTCCGTATTGGTCATAAGTCTTTCGATCTTCGGGTCTCGTGCTCCGAGGACTTCAACCCACACTCCTGGCATGCTCCCTGACACGTTTTCCGGAGGTATAGGTCGGGAAGCGAGCACGTTGGAGGGAGAACTGTGGTGCGACCCAAAACGGTCCAAAAGATGGCCGAAGCTTCCAACGAGTGGCGAACGCTCGTCCGGTGTCAGAAACCACTGGAAATGCACTTGCAGCGAAGGAAACGGGCTGAGCTCGAGGACTTCCGGTGCTCGTCCCAAGAAAACGCGAGCGGGAATGCCCCGGACTCAGTTTTCTCGTCCTGGGGTAAAAAGCGGTCCCCCGACGGTTTCTTCCCTTTGCTCCGTATTGGTCATAAGTCTTTCGATCTTCGGGTCTCGTGCTCCGAGGACTTCAACCCACACTCCTGGCATGCTCCCTGACACGTTTTCCGGAGGTATAGGTCGGGAAGCGAGCTCGTTGGAGGGAGAACTGTGGTGCGACCCAAAACGGTCCAAAAGATGGCCGAAGCTTCCAACGAGTGGCGAACGCTCGTCCGGTGTCAGAAACCACTGGAAATGCACTTGCAGCGAAGGAAACGGGCTGAGCTCGAGGACTTCCGGTGCTCGTCCCAAGAAAACGCGAGCGGGAATGCCCCGGACTCAGTTTTCTCGTCCTGGGGTAAAAAGCGGTCCCCCGACGGTTTCTTCCCTTTGCTCCGTATTGGTCATAAGTCTTTCGATCTTCGGGTCTCGTGCTCCGAGGACTTCAACCCACACTCCTGGCATGCTCCCTGACACGTTTTCCGGAGGTATAGGTCGGGAAGCGAGCTCGTTGGAGGGAGAACTGTGGTGCGACCCAAAACGGTCCAAAAGATGGCCGAAGCTTCCAACGAGTGGCGAACGCTCGTCCGGTGTCAGAAACCACTGGAAATGCACTTGCAGCGAAGGAAACGGGCTGAGCTCGAGGACTTCCGGTGCTCGTCCCAAGAAAACGCGAGCGGGAATGCCCCGGACTCAGTTTTCTCGTCCTGGGGTAAAAAGCGGTCCCCCGACGGTTTCTTCCCTTTGCTCCGTATTGGTCATAAGTCTTTCGTTCTTCGGGTCTCGTGCTCCGAGGACTTCAACCCACACTCCTGGCATGCTCCCTGACACGTTTTCCGGAGGTATAGGTCGGGAAGCGAGCTCGTTGGAGGGAGAACTGTGGTGCGACCCAAAACGGTCCAAAAGATGGCCGAAGCTTCCAACGAGTGGCGAACGCTCGTCCGGTGTCAGAAACCACTGGAAATGCACTTGCAGCGAAGGAAACGGGCTGAGCTCGAGGACTTCCGGTGCTCGTCCCAAGAAAACGCGAGCGGGAATGCCCCGGACTCAGTTTTCTCGTCCTGGGGTAAAAAGCGGTCCCCCGACGGTTTCTTCCCTTTGCTCCGTATTGGTCATAAGTCTTTCGATCTTCGGGTCTCGTGCTCCGAGGACTTCAACCCACACTCCTGGCATGCTCCCTGACACGTTTTCCGGAGGTATAGGTCGGGAAGCGAGCTCGTTGGAGGGAGAACTGTGGTGCGACCCAAAACGGTCCAAAAGATGGCCGAAGCTTCCAACGACTGGCGAACGCTCGTCCGGTGTCAGAAACCACTGGAAATGCACTTGCAGCGAAGGAAACGGGCTGAGCTCGAGGACTTCCGGTGCTCGTCCCAAGAAAACGCGAGCGGGAATGCCCCGGACTCAGTTTTCTCGTCCTGGGGTAAAAAGCGGTCCCCCGACGGTTTCTTCCCTTTGCTCCGTATTGGTCATAAGTCTTTCGATCTTCGGGTCTCGTGCTCCGAGGACTTCAACCCACACTCCTGGCATGCTCCCTGACACGTTTTCCGGAGGTATAGGTCGGGAAGCGAGCTCGTTGGAGGGAGAACTGTGGTGCGACCCAAAACGGTCCAAAAGATGGCCGAAGCTTCCAACGAGTGGCGAACGCTCGTCCGGTGTCAGAAACCACTGGAAATGCACTTGCAGCGAAGGAAACGGGCTGAGCTCGAGGACTTTCGGTGCTCGTCCCAAGAAAACGCGAGCGGGAATGCCCCGGACTCAGTTTTCTCGTCCTGGGGTAAAAAGCGGTCCCCCGACGGTTTCTTCCCTTTGCTCCGTATTGGTCATAAGTCTTTCGATCTTCGGGTCTCGTGCCCCGAGGACTTCAACCCACACTCCTGGCATGCTCCCTGACACGTTTTCCGGAGGTATAGGTCGGGAAGCGAGCTCGTTGGAGGGAGAACTGTGGTGCGACCCAAAACGGTCCAAAAGATGGCCGAAGCTTCCAACGAGTGGCGAACGCTCGTCCGGTGTCAGAAACCACTGGAAATGCACATGCAGCGAAGGAAACGGGCTGAGCTCGAGGACTTCCGGTGCTCGTCCCAAGAAAACGCGAGCGGGAATGCCCCGGACTCAGTTTTCTCGTCCTGGGGTAAAAAGCGGTCCCCCGACGGTTTCTTCCCTTTGCTCCGTATTGGTCATAAGTCTTTCGATCTTCGGGTCTCGTGCTCCGAGGACTTCAACCCACACTCCTGGCATGCTCCCTGACACGTTTTCCGGAGGTATAGGTCGGGAAGCGAGCTCGTTGGAGGGAGAACTGTGGTGCGACCCAAAACGGTCCAAAAGATGGCCGAAGCTTCCAACGACTGGCGAACGCTCGTCCGGTGTCAGAAACCACTGGAAATGCACTTGCAGCGAAGGAAACGGGCTGAGCTCGAGGACTTCCGGTGCTCGTCCCAAGAAAACGCGAGCGGGAATGCCCCGGACTCAGTTTTCTCGTCCTGGGGTAAAAAGCGGTCCCCCGACGGTTTCTTCCCTTTGCTCCGTATTGGTCATAAGTCTTTCGATCTTCGGGTCCCGTGCTCCGAGGACATCAACCCACACTCCTGGCATGCTCCCTGACACGTTTTCCGGAGGTATAGGTCGGGAAGCGAGCTCGTTGGAGGGAGAACTGTGGTGCGACCCAAAACGGTCCAAAAGATGGCCGAAGCTTCCAACGAGTGGCGAACGCTCGTCCGGTGTCAGAAACCACTGGAAATGCACTTGCAGCGAAGGAAACGGGCTGAGCTCGAGGACTTCCGGTGCTCGTCCCAAGAAAACGCGAGCGGGAATGCCCCGGACTCAGTTTTCTCGTCCTGGGGTAAAAAGCGGTCCCCCGACGGTTTCTTCCCTTTGCTCCGTATTGGTCATAAGTCTTTCGATCTTCGGGTCTCGTGCTCCGAGGACTTCAACCCACACTCCTGGCATGCTCCCTGACACGTTTTCCGAAGGTATAGGTCGGGAAGCGAGCTCGTTGGAGGGAGAACTGTGGTGCGACCCGAAACGGTCCAAAAGATGGCCGAAGCTTCCAACGAGTGGCGAACGCTCGTCCGGTGTCAGAAACCACTGGAAATGCACTTGCAGCGAAGGAAACGGGCTGAGCTCGAGGACTTCCGGTGCTCGTCCCAAGAAAACGCGAGCGGGAATGCCCCGGACTCAGTTTTCTCGTCCTGGGGTAAAAAGCGGTCCCCCGACGGTTTCTTCCCTTTGCTCCGTATTGGTCATAAGTCTTTCGATCTTCGGGTCTCGTGCTCCGAGGACTTCAACCCACACTCCTGGCATGCTCCCTGACACGTTTTCCGGAGGTATAGGTCGGGAAGCGAGCTCGTTGGAGGGAGAACTGTGGTGCGACCCAAAACGGTCCAAAAGATGGCCGAAGCTTCCAACGAGTGGCGAACGCTCGTCCGGTGTCAGAAACCACTGGAAATGCACTTGCAGCGAAGGAAACGGGCTGAGCTCGAGGACTTCCGGTGCTCGTCCCAAGAAAACGCGAGCGGGAATGCCCCGGACTCAGTTTTCTCGTCCTGGGGTAAAAAGCGGTCCCCCGACGGTTTCTTCCCTTTGCTCCGTATTGGTCATAAGTCTTTCGATCTTCGGGTCTCGTGCTCCGAGGACTTCAACCCACACTCCTGGCATGCTCCCTGACACGTTTTCCGGAGGTATAGGTCGGGAAGCGAGCTCGTTGGAGGGAGAACTGTGGTGCGACCCAAAACGGTCCAAAAGATGGCCGAAGCTTCCAACGAGTGGCGAACGCTCGTCCGGTGTCAGAAACCACTGGAAATGCACTTGCAGCGAAGGAAACGGGCTGAGCTCGAGGACTTCCGGTGCTCGTCCCAAGAAAACGCGAGCGGGAATGCCCCGGACTCAGTTTTCTCGTCCTGGGGTAAAAAGCGGTCCCCCGACGGTTTCTTCCCTTTGCTCCGTATTGGTCATAAGTCTTTCGATCTTCGGGTCTCGTGCTCCGAGGACTTCAACCCACACTCCTGGCATGCTCCCTGACACGTTTTCCGGAGGTATAGGTCGGGAAGCGAGCTCGTTGGAGGGAGAACTGTGGTGCGACCCAAAACGGTCCAAAAGATGGCCGAAGCTTCCAACGACTGGCGAACGCTCGTCCGGTGTCAGAAACCACTGGAAATGCACTTGCAGCGAAGGAAACGGGCTGAGCTCGAGGACTTCCGGTGCTCGTCCCAAGAAAACGCGAGCGGGAATGCCCCGGACTCAGTTTTCTCGTCCTGGGGTAAAAAGCGGTCCCCCGACGGTTTCTTCCCTTTGCTCCGTATTGGTCATAAGTCTTTCGATCTTCGGGTCCCGTGCTCCGAGGACATCAACCCACACTCCTGGCATGCTCCCTGACACGTTTTCCGGAGGTATAGGTCGGGAAGCGAGCTCGTTGGAGGGAGAACTGTGGTGGGACCCAAAACGGTCCAAAAGATGGCCGAAGCTTCCAACGAGTGGCGAACGCTCGTCCGGTGTCAGAAACCACTGGAAATGCACTTGCAGCGAAGGAAACGGGCTGAGCTCGAGGACTTCCGGTGCTCGTCCCAAGAAAACGCGAGCGGGAATGCCCCGGACTCAGTTTTCTCGTCCTGGGGTAAAAAGCGGTCCCCCGACGGTTTCTTCCCTTTGCTCCGTATTGGTCATAAGTCTTTCGATCTTCGGGTCTCGTGCTCCGAGGACTTCAACCCACACTCCTGGCATGCTCCCTGACACGTTTTCCGGAGGTATAGGTCGGGAAGCGAGCTCGTTGGAGGGAGAACTGTGGTGCGACCCAAAACGGTCCAAAAGATGGCCGAAGCTTCCAACGAGTGGCGAACGCTCGTCCGGTGTCAGAAACCACTGGAAATGCACTTGCAGCGAAGGAAACGGGCTGAGCTCGAGGACTTCTGGTGCTCGTCCCAAGAAAACGCGAGCGGGAATGCCCCGGACTCAGTTTCCTCGTCCTGGGGTAAAAAGCGGTCCCCCGACGGTTTCTTCCCTTTGCTCCGTATTGGTCATAAGTCTTTCGATCTTCGGGTCCCGTGCTCCGAGGACATCAACCCACACTCCTGGCATGCTCCCTGACACGTTTTCCGGAGGTATAGGTCGGGAAGCGAGCTCGTTGGAGGGAGAACTGTGGTGCGACCCAAAACGGTCCAAAAGATGGCCGAAGCTTCCAACGAGTGGCGAACGCTCGTCCGGTGTCAGAAACCACTGGAAATGCACTTGCAGCGAAGGAAACGGGCTGAGCTCGAGGACTTCCGGTGCTCGTCCCAAGAAAACGCGAGCGGGAATGCCCCGGACTCAGTTTTCTCGTCCTGGGGTAAAAAGCGGTCCCCCGACGGTTTCTTCCCTTTGCTCCGTATTGGTCATAAGTCTTTCGATCTTCGGGTCCCGTGCTCCGAGGACTTCAACCCACACTCCTGGCATGCTCCCTGACACGTTTTCCGGAGGTATAGGTCGGGAAGCGAGCTCGTTGGAGGGAGAACTGTGGTGCGACCCGAAACGGTCCAAAAGATGGCCGAAGCTTCCAACGAGTGGCGAACGCTCGTCCGGTGTCAGAAACCACTGGAAATGCACTTGCAGCGAAGGAAACGGGCTGAGCTCGAGGACTTCCGGTGCTCGTCCCAAGAAAACGCGAGCGGGAATGCCCCGGACTCAGTTTTCTCGTCCTGGGGTAAAAAGCGGTCCCCCGACGGTTTCTTCCCTTTGCTCCGTATTGGTCATAAGTCTTTCGATCTTCGGGTCTCGTGCTCCGAGGACTTCAACCCACACTCCTGGCATGCTCCCTGACACGTTTTCCGGAGGTATAGGTCGGGAAGCGAGCTCGTTGGAGGGAGAACTGTGGTGCGACCCGAAACGGTCCAAAAGATGGCCGAAGCTTCCAACGAGTGGCGAACGCTCGTCCGGTGTCAGAAACCACTGGAAATGCACTTGCAGCGAAGGAAACGGGCTGAGCTCGAGGACTTCCGGTGCTCGTCCCAAGAAAACGCGAGCGGGAATGCCCCGGACTCAGTTTTCTCGTCCTGGGGTAAAAAGCGGTCCCCCGACGGTTTCTTCCCTTTGCTCCGTATTGGTCATAAGTCTTTCGATCTTCGGGTCTCGTGCTCCGAGGACTTCAACCCACACTCCTGGCATGCTCCCTGACACGTTTTCCGGAGGTATAGGTCGGGAAGCGAGCTCGTTGGAGGGAGAACTGTGGTGCGACCCGAAACGGTCCAAAAGATGGCCGAAGCTTCCAACGAGTGGCGAACGCTCGTCCGGTGTCAGAAACCACTGGAAATGCACTTGCAGCGAAGGAAACGGGCTGAGCTCGAGGACTTCCGGTGCTCGTCCCAAGAAAACGCGAGCGGGAATGCCCCGGACTCAGTTTTCTCGTCCTGGGGTAAAAAGCGGTCCCCCGACGGTTTCTTCCCTTTGCTCCGTATTGGTCATAAGTCTTTCGATCTTCGGGTCTCGTGCTCCGAGGACTTCAACCCACACTCCTGGCATGCTCCCTGATACGTTTTCCGGAGGTATAGGTCGGGAAGCGAGCTCGTTGGAGGGAGAACTGTGGTGCGACCCGAAACGGTCCAAAAGATGGCCGAAGCTTCCAACGAGTGGCGAACGCTCGTCCGGTGTCAGAAACCACTGGAAATGCACTTGCAGCGAAAGAAACGGGCTGAGCTCGAGGACTTCCGGTGCTCGTCCCAAGAAAACGCGAGCGGGAATGCCCCGGACTCAGTTTTCTCGTCCTGGGGTAAAAAGCGGTCCCCCGACGGTTTCTTCCCTTTGCTACGTATTGGTCATAAGTCTTTCGATCTTCGGGTCTCGTGCTTCGAGGACTTCAACCCACACTCCTGGCATGCTCCCTGACACGTTTTCCGGAGGTATAGGTCGGGAAGCGAGCTCGTTGGAGGGAGAACTGTGGTGCGACCCAAAACGGTCCAAAAGATGGCCGAAGCTTCCAACGAGTGGCGAACGCTCGTCCGGTGTCAGAAACCACTGGAAATGCACTTGCAGCGAAGGAAACGGGCTGAGCTCGAGGACTTCCGGTGCTCGTCCCAAGAAAACGCGAGCGGGAATGCCCCGGACTCAGTTTTCTCGTCCTGGGGTAAAAAGCGGTCCCCCGACGGTTTCTTCCCTTTGCTCCGTATTGGTCATAAGTCTTTCGATCTTCGGGTCTCGTGCTCCGAGGACTTCAACCCACACTCCTGGCATGCTCCCTGACACGTTTTCCGGAGGTATAGGTCGGGAAGCGAGCTCGTTGGAGGGAGAACTGTGGTGCGACCCAAAACGGTCCAAAAGATGGCCGAAGCTTCCAACGAGTGGCGAACGCCCGTCCGGTGTCAGAAACCACTGGAAATGCACTTGCAGCGAAGGAAACGGGCTGAGCTCGAGGACTTCCGGTGCTCGTCCCAAGAAAACGCGAGCGGGAATGCCCCGGACTCAGTTTTCTCGTCCTGGGGTAAAAAGCGGTCCCCCGACGGTTTCTTCCCTTTGCTCCGTATTGGTCATAAGTCTTTCGATCTTCGGGTCTCGTGCTCCGAGGACTTCAACCCACACTCCTGGCATGCTCCCTGACACGTTTTCCGGAGGTATAGGTCGGGAAGCGAGCTCGTTGGAGGGAGAACTGTGGTGCGACCCAAAACGGTCCAAAAGATGGCCGAAGCTTCCAACGAGTGGCGAACGCTCGTCCGGTGTCAGAAACCACTGGAAATGCACTTGCAGCGAAGGAAACGGGCTGAGCTCGAGGACTTCCGGTGCTCGTCCCAAGAAAACGCGAGCGGGAATGCCCCGGACTCAGTTTTCTCGTCCTGGGGTAAAAAGCGGTCCCACGACGGTTTCTTCCCTTTGCTCCGTATTGGTCATAAGTCTTTCGATCTTCGGGTCTCGTGCTCCGAGGACTTCAACCCACACTCCTGGCATGCTCCCTGACACGTTTTCCGGAGGTATAGGTCGGGAAGCGAGCTCGTTGGAGGGAGAACTGTGGTGCGACCCAAAACGGTCCAAAAGATGGCCGAAGCTTCCAACGAGTGGCGAACGCTCGTCCGGTGTCAGAAACCACTGGAAATGCACTTGCAGCGAAGGAAACGGGCTGAGCTCGAGGACTTCCGGTGCTCGTCCGAAGAAAACGCGAGCGGGAATGCCCCGGACTCAGTTTTCTCGTCCTGGGGTAAAAAGCGGTCCCACGACGGTTTCTTCCCTTTGCTCCGTATTGGTCATAAGTCTTTCGATCTTCGGGTCTCGTGCTCCGAGGACTTCAACCCACACTCCTGGCATGCTCCCTGACACGTTTTCCGGAGGTATAGGTCGGGAAGCGAGCTCGTTGGAGGGAGAACTGTGGTGCGACCCAAAACGGTCCAAAAGATGGCCGAAGCTTCCAACGAGTGGCGAACGCTCGTCCGGTGTCAGAAACCACTGGAAATGCACTTGCAGCGAAGGAAACGGGCTGAGCTCGAGGACTTCCGGTGCTCGTCCCAAGAAAACGCGAGCGGGAATGCCCCGGACTCAGTTTTCTCGTCCTGGGGTAAAAAGCGGTCCCCCGACGGTTTCTTCCCTTTGCTCCGTATTGGTCATAAGTCTTTCGATCTTCGGGTCTCGTGCTCCGAGGACTTCAACCCACACTCCTGGCATGCTCCCTGACACGTTTTCCGGAGGTATAGGTCGGGAAGCGAGCTCGTTGGAGGGAGAACTGTGGTGCGACCCAAAACGGTCCAAAAGATGGCCGAAGCTTCCAACGAGTGGCGAACGCTCGTCCGGTGTCAGAAACCACTGGAAATGCACTTGCAGCGAAGGAAACGGGCTGAGCTCGAGGACTTCCGGTGCTCGTCCCAAGAAAACGCGAGCGGGAATGCCCCGGACTCAGTTTTCTCGTCCTGGGGTAAAAAGCGGTCCCCCGACGGTTTCTTCCCTTTGCTCCGTATTGGTCATAAGTCTTTCGATCTTCGGGTCTCGTGCTCCGAGGACTTCAACCCACACTCCTGGCATGCTCCCTGACACGTTTTCCGGAGGTATAGGTCGGGAAGCGAGCTCGTTGGAGGGAGAACTGTGGTGCGACCCAAAACGGTCCAAAAGATGGCCGAAGCTTCCAACGAGTGGCGAACGCTCGTCCGGTGTCAGAAACCACTGGAAATGCACTTGCAGCGAAGGAAACGGGCTGAGCTCGAGGACTTCCGGTGCTCGTCCCAAGAAAACGCGAGCGGGAATGCCCCGGACTCAGTTTTCTCGTCCTGGGGTAAAAAGCGGTCCCCCGACGGTTTCTTCCCTTTGCTCCGTATTGGTCATAAGTCTTTCGATCTTCGGGTCTCGTGCTCCGAGGACTTCAACCCACACTCCTGGCATGCTCCCTGACACGTTTTCCGGAGGTATAGGTCGGGAAGCGAGCTCGTTGGAGGGAGAACTGTGGTGCGACCCAAAACGGTCCAAAAGATGGCCGAAGCTTCCAACGAGTGGCGAACGCTCGTCCGGTGTCAGAAACCACTGGAAATGCACTTGCAGCGAAGGAAACGGGCTGAGCTCGAGGACTTCCGGTGCTCGTCCCAAGAAAACGCGAGCGGGAATGCCCCGGACTCAGTTTTCTCGTCCTGGGGTAAAAAGCGGTCCCCCGACGGTTTCTTCCCTTTGCTCCGTATTGGTCATAAGTCTTTCGATCTTCGGGTCTCGTGCTCCGAGAACTTCAACCCACACTCCTGGCATGCTCCCTGACACGTTTTCCGGAGGTATAGGTCGGGAAGCGAGCTCGTTGGAGGGAGAACTGTGGTGCGACCCAAAACGGTCCAAAAGATGGCCGAAGCTTCCAACGAGTGGCGAACGCTCGTCCGGTGTCAGAAACCACTGGAAATGCACTTGCAGCGAAGGAAACGGGCTGAGCTCGAGGACTTCTGGTGCTCGTCCCAAGAAAACGCGAGCGGGAATGCCCCGGACTCAGTTTTCTCGTCCTGGGGTAAAAAGCGGTCCCCCGACGGTTTCTTCCCTTTGCTCCGTATTGGTCATAAGTCTTTCGATCTTCGGGTCTCGTGCTCCGAGGACTTCAACCCACACTCCTGGCATGCTCCCTGGCACGTTTTTCGGAGGTATAGGTCGGGAAGCGAGCTCGTTGGAGGGAGAACTGTGGTGCGACCCAAAACGGTCCAAAAGATGGCCGAAGCTTCCAACGAGTGGCGAACGCTCGTCCGTTGTCAGAAACCACTGGAAATGCACTTGCAGCGAAGGAAACGGGCTGAGCTCGAGGACTTCCGGTGCTCGTCCCAAGAAAACGCGAGCGGGAATGCCCCGGACTCAGTTTTCTCGTCCTGGGGTAAAAAGCGGTCCCCCGACGGTTTCTTCCCTTTGCTCCGTATTGGTCATAAGTCTTTCGATCTTCGGGTCTCGTGCTTCGAGGACTTCAACCCACACTCCTGGCATGCTCCCTGACACGTTTTCCGGAGGTATAGGTCGGGAAGCGAGCTCGTTGGAGGGAGAACTGTGGTGCGACCCAAAACGGTCCAAAAGATGGCTGAAGCTTCCAACGAGTGGCGAACGCTCGTCCGGTGTCAGAAACCACTGGAAATGCACTTGCAGCGAAGGAAACGGGCTGAGCTCGAGGACTTCCGGTGCTCGTCCCAAGAAAACGCGAGCGGGAATGCCCCGGACTCAGTTTTCTCATCCTGGGGTAAAAAGCGGTCCCCCGACGGTTTCTTCCCTTTGCTCCGTATTGGTCATAAGTCTTTCGATCTTCGGGTCTCGTGCTCCGAGGACTTCAACCCACACTCCTGGCATGCTCCCTGACACGTTTTCCGGAGGTATAGGTCGGGAAGCGAGCTCGTTGGAGGGAGAACTGTGGTGCGACCCAAAACGGTCCAAAAGATGGCCGAAGCTTCCAACGAGTGGCGAACGCTCGTCCGGTGTCATAAACCACTGGAAATGCACTTGCAGCGAAGGAAACGGGCTGAGCTCGAGGACTTCCGGTGCTCGTCCCAAGAAAACGCGAGCGGGAATGCCCCGGACTCAGTTTTCTCGTCCTGGGGTAAAAAGCGGTCCCCCGACGGTTTCTTCCCTTTGCTCCGTATTGGTCATAAGTCTTTCGATCTTCGGGTCTCGTGCTCCGAGGACTTCAACCCACACTCCTGGCATGCTCCCTGACACGTTTTCCAGAGGTATAGGTCGGGAAGCGAGCTCGTTGGAGGGAGAACTGTGGTGCGACCCAAAACGGTCCAAAAGATGGCTGAAGCTTCCAACGAGTGGCGAACGCTCGTCCGATGTCAGAAACCACTGGAAGTGCACTTGCAGCGAAGGAAACGGGCTGAGCTCGAGGACTTCCGGTGCTCGTCCCAAGAAAACGCGAGCGGGAATGCCCCGGACTCAGTTTTCTCGTCCTGGGGTAAAAAGCGGTCCCCCGACGGTTTCTTCCCTTTGCTCCGTATTGGTCATAAGTCTTTCGATCTTCGGGTCTCGTGCTCCGAGGACTTCAACCCACACTCCTGGCATGCTCCCTGACACGTTTTCCGGAGGTATAGGTCGGGAAGCGAGCTCGTTGGAGGGAGAACTGTGGTGCGACCCAAAACGGTCCAAAAGATGGCCGAAGCTTCCAACGAGTGGCGAACGCTCGTCCGGTGTCAGAAACCACTGGAAGTGCACTTGCAGCGAAGGAAACGGGCTGAGCTCGAGGACTTCCGGTGCTCGTCCCAAGAAAACGCGAGCGGGAATGCCCCGGACTCAGTTTTCTCGTCCTGGGGTAAAAAGCGGTCCCCCGACGGTTTCTTCCCTTTGCTCCGTATTGGTCATAAGTCTTTCGATCTTCGGGTCTCGTGCTCCGAGGACTTCAACCCACACTCCTGGCATGCTCCCTGACACGTTTTCTGGAGGTATAGGTCGGGAAGCGAGCTCGTTGGAGGGAGAACTGTGGTGCGACCCAAAACGGTCCAAAAGATGGCCGAAGCTTCCAACGAGTGGCGAAAGCTCGTCCGGTGTCAGAAACCACGGGAAGTGCACTTGCAGCGAAGGAAACGGGCTGAGCTCGAGGACTTCCGGTGCTCGTCCCCAGAAAACGCGAGCGGGAATGCCCCGGACTCAGTTTTCTCGTCCTGGGGTAAAAAGCGGTCCCACGACGGTTTCTTCCCTTTGCTCCGTATTGGTCATAAGTCTTTCGATCTTCGGGTCTCGTGCTCCGAGGACTTCAACCCACACTCCTGGCATGCTCCCTGACACGTTTTCCGGAGGTATAGGTCAGGAAGCGAGCTCGTTGGAGGGAGAACTGTGGTGCGACCCAAAACGGTCCAAAAGATGGCCGTAGCTTCCAACGAGTGGCGAACGCTCGTCCGGTGTCAGAAACCACTGAAAATGCACTTGCAGCGAAGGAAACGGGCTGAGCTCGAGGACTTCCGGTGCTCGTCCCAAGAAAACGCGAGCGGGAATGCCCCGGACTCAGTTTTCTCGTCCTGGGGTAAAAAGCGGTCCCCCGACGGTTTCTTCCCTTTGCTCCGTATTGGTCATAAGTCTTTCGATCTTCGGGTCTCGTGCTCCGAGGACTTCAACCCACACTCCTGGCATGCTCCCTGACACGTTTTCCGGAGGTATAGGTCTGGAAGCGAGCTCGTTGGAGGGAGAACTGTGGTGCGACCCAAAACGGTCCAAAAGATGGCCGAAGCTTCCAACGAGTGGCGAACGCTCGTCCGGTGTCATAAACCACTGGAAATGCACTTGCAGCGAGGGAAACGGGCTGAGCTCGAGGACTTCCGGTGCTCGTCCCAAGAAAACGCGAGCGGGAATGCCCCGGACTCAGTTTTCTCGTCCTGGGGTAAAAAGCGGTCCCCCGACGGTTTCTTCCCTTTGCTCCGTATTGGTCATAAGTCTTTCGATCTTCGGGTCTCGTGCTCCGAGGACATCAACCCACACTCCTGGCATGCTCCCTGACACGTTTTCCGGAGGTATAGGTCGGGAAGCGAGCTCGTTGGAGGGAGAACTGTGGTGCGACCCAAAACGGTCCAAAAGATGGCCGAAGCTTCCAACGAGTGGCGAACGCTCGTCCGGTGTCAGAAACCACTGGAAATGCACTTGCAGCGAAGGAAACGGGCTGAGCTCGAGGACTTCCGGTGCTCGTCCCAAGAAAACGCGAGCGGGAATGCCCCGGACTCAGTTTTCTCGTCCTGGGGTAAAAAGCGGTCCCCCGACGGTTTCTTCCCTTTGCTCCGTATTGGTCATAAGTCTTTCGATCTTCGGGTCTCGTGCTCCGAGGACTTCAACCCACACTCCTGGCATGCTCCCTGACACGTTTTCCGGAGGTATAGGTCGGGAAGCGAGCTCGTTGGAGGGAGAACTGTGGTGCGACCCAAAACGGTCCAAAAGATAGCCGAAGCTTCCAACGAGTGGCGAACGCTCGTCCGGTGTCATAATCCACTGGAAGTGCACTTGCAGCGAAGGAAACGGGCTGAGCTCGAGGACTTCCGGTGCTCGTCCCAAGAAAACGCGAGCGGGAATGCCCCGGACTCAGTTTTCTCGTCCTGGGGTAAAAAGCGGTCCCCCGACGGTTTCTTCCCTTTGCTCCGTATTGGTCATAAGTCTTTCGATCTTCGGGTCTCGTGCTCCGAGGACTTCAACCCACACTCCTGGCATGCTCCCTGACACGTTTTCCGGAGGTATAGGTCAGGAAGCGAGCTCGTTGGAGGGAGAACTGTGGTGCGACCCAAAACGGTCCAAAAGATGGCCGAAGCTTCCAACGAGTGGCGAACGCTCGTCCGGTGTCAGAAACCACTGGAAATGCACTTGCAGCGAAGGAAACGGGCTGAGCTCGAGGACTTCCGGTGCTCGTCCCAAGAAAACGCGAGCGGGAATGCCCCGGACTCAGTTTTCTCGTCCTGGGGTAAAAAGCGGTCCCCCGACGGTTTCTTCCCTTTGCTCCGTATTGGTCATAAGTCTTTCGATCTTCGGGTCTCGTGCTCCGAGGACTTCAACCCACACTCCTGGCATGCTCCCTGACACGTTTTCCAGAGGTATAGGTCGGGAAGCGAGCTCGTTGGAGGGAGAACTGTGGTGCGACCCAAAACGGTCCAAAAGATGGCCGAAGCTTCCAACGAGTGGCGAACGCTCGTCCGGTGTCAGAAACCACTGGAAATGCACTTGCAGCGAAGGAAACGGGCTGAGCTCGAGGACTTCCGGTGCTCGTCCCAAGAAAACGCGAGCGGGAATGCCCCGGACTCAGTTTTCTCGTCCTGGGGTAAAAAGCGGTCCCCCGACGGTTTCTTCCCTTTGCTCCGTATTGGTCATAAGTCTTTCGATCTTCGGGTCTCGTGCTCCGAGGACTTCAACCCACACTCCTGGCATGCTCCCTGACACGTTTTCCGGAGGTATAGGTCAGGAAGCGAGCTCGTTGGAGGGAGAACTGTGGTGCGACCCAAAACGGTCCAAAAGATGGCCGAAGCTTCCAACGAGTGGCGAACGCTCGTCCGGTGTCAGAAACCACTGGAAATGCACTTGCAGCGAAGGAAACGGGCTGAGCTCGAGGACTTCCGGTGCTCGTCCCAAGAAAACGCGAGCGGGAATGCCCCGGACTCAGTTTTCTCGTCCTGGGGGAAAAAGCGGTCCCCCGACGGTTTCTTCCCTTTGCTCCGTATTGGTCATAAGTCTTTCGATCTTCGGGTCTCGTGCTCCGAGGACATCAACCCACACTCCTGGCATGCTCCCTGACACGTTTTCCGGAGGTATAGGTCGGGAAGCGAGCTCGTTGGAGGGAGAACTGTGGTGCGACCCAAAACGGTCCAAAAGATGGCCGAAGCTTCCAACGAGTGGCGAACGCTCGTCCGGTGTCAGAAACCACTGGAAATGCACTTGCAGCGAAGGAAACGGGCTGAGCTCGAGGACTTCCGGTGCTCGTCCCAAGAAAACGCGAGCGGGAATGCCCCGGACTCAGTTTTCTCGTCCTGGGGTAAAAAGCGGTCCCCCGACGGTTTCTTCCCTTTGCTCCGTATTGGTCATAAGTCTTTCGATCTTCGGGTCTCGTGCTCCGAGGACTTCAACCCACACTTCTGGCATGCTCCCTGACACGTTTTCCGGAGGTATAGGTCGGGAAGCGAGCTCGTTGGAGGGAGAACTGTGGTGCGACCCAAAACGGTCCAAAAGATAGCCGAAGCTTCCAACGAGTGGCGAACGCTCGTCCGGTGTCATAATCCACTGGAAGTGCACTTGCAGCGAAGGAAACGGGCTGAGCTCGAGGACTTCCGGTGCTCGTCCCAAGAAAACGCGAGCGGGAATGCCCCGGACTCAGTTTTCTCGTCCTGGGGTAAAAAGCGGTCCCCCGACGGTTTCTTCCCTTTGCTCCGTATTGGTCATAAGTCTTTCGATCTTCGGGTCTCGTGCTCCGAGGACTTCAACCCACACTCCTGGCATGCTCCCTGACACGTTTTCCGGAGGTATAGGTCAGGAAGCGAGCTCGTTGGAGGGAGAACTGTGGTGCGACCCAAAACGGTCCAAAAGATGGCCGAAGCTTCCAACGAGTGGCGAACGCTCGTCCGGTGTCAGAAACCACTGGAAATGCACTTGCAGCGAAGGAAACGGGCTGAGCTCGAGGACTTCCGGTGCTCGTCCCAAGAAAACGCGAGCGGGAATGCCCCGGACTCAGTTTTCTCGTCCTGGGGTAAAAAGCGGTCCCCCGACGGTTTCTTCCCTTTGCTCCGTATTGGTCATAAGTCTTTCGATCTTCGGGTCTCGTGCTCCGAGGACTTCAACCCACACTCCTGGCATGCTCCCTGACACGTTTTCCGGAGGTATAGGTCAGGAAGCGAGCTCGTTGGAGGGAGAACTGTGGTGCGACCCAAAACGGTCCAAAAGATGGCCGAAGCTTCCAACGAGTGGCGAACGCTCGTCCGGTGTCAGAAACCACTGGAAATGCACTTGCAGCGAAGGAAACGGGCTGAGCTCGAGGACTTCCGGTGCTCGTCCCAAGAAAACGCGAGCGGGAATGCCCCGGACTCAGTTTTCTCGTCCTGGGGTAAAAAGCGGTCCCCCGACGGTTTCTTCCCTTTGCTCCGTATTGGTCATAAGTCTTTCGATCTTCGGGCCTCGTGCTCCGAGGACTTCAACCCACACTCCTGGCATGCTCCCTGACACGTTTTCCGGAGGTATAGGTCTGGAAGCGAGCTCGTTGGAGGGAGAACTGTGGTGCGACCCAAAACGGTCCAAAAGATGGCCGAAGCTTCCAACGAGTGGCGAACGCTCGTCCGGTGTCATAAACCACTGGAAATGCACTTGCAGCGAAGGAAACGGGCTGAGCTCGAGGACTTCCGGTGCTCGTCCCAAGAAAACGCGAGCGGGAATGCCCCGGACTCAGTTTTCTCGTCCTGGGGTAAAAAGCGGTCCCCCGACGGTTTCTTCCCTTTGCTCCGTATTGGTCATAAGTCTTTCGATCTTCGGGTCTCGTGCTCCGAGGACTTCAACCCACACTCCTGGCATGCTCCCTGACACGTTTTCCGGAGGTATAGGTCGGGAAGCGAGCTCGTTGGAGGGAGAACTGTGGTGCGACCCAAAACGGTCCAAAAGATGGCCGAAGCTTCCAACGAGTGGCGAACGCTCGTCCGGTGTCATAAACCACTGGAAGTGCACTTGCAGCGAAGGAAACGGGCTGAGCTCGAGGACTTCCGGTGCTCGTCCCAAGAAAACGCGAGCGCGAATGCCCCGGACTCAGTTTTCTCGTCCTGGGGTAAAAAGCGGTCCCCCGACGGTTTCTTCCCTTTGCTCCGTATTGGTCATAAGTCTTTCGATCTTCGGGTCTCGTGCTCCGAGGACTTAAACCCACACTCCTGGCATGCTCCCTGACACGTTTTCCGGAGGTATAGGTCGGGAAGCGAGCTCGTTGGAGGGAGAACTGTGGTGCGACCCAAAACGGTCCAAAAGATGGCCGAAGCTTCCAACGAGTGGCGAACGCTCGTCCGGTGTCAGAAACCACTGGAAATGCACTTGCAGCGAAGGAAACGGGCTGAGCTCGAGGACTTCCGGTGCTCGTCCCAAGAAAACGCGAGCGGGAATGCCCCGGACTCAGTTTTCTCGTCCTGGGGTAAAAAGCGGTCCCCCGACGGTTTCTTCCCTTTGCTCCGTATTGGTCATAAGTCTTTCGATCTTCGGGTCTCGTGCTCCGAGGACTTCAACCCACACTCCTGGCATGCTCCCTGACACGTTTTCCGGAGGTATAGGTCGGGAAGCGAGCTCGTTGGAGGGAGAACTGTGGTGCGACCCAAAACGGTCCAAAAGATGGCCGAAGCTTCCAACGAGTGGCGAACGCTCGTCCGGTGTCAGAAACCACTGGAAATGCACTTGCAGCGAAGGAAACGGGCTGAGCTCGAGGACTTCCGGTGCTCGTCCCAAGAAAACGCGAGCGGGAATGCCCCGGACTCAGTTTTCTCGTCCTGGGGTAAAAAGCGGTCCCCCGACGGTTTCTTCCCTTTGCTCCGTATTGGTCATAAGTCTTTCGATCTTCGGGCCTCGTGCTCCGAGGACTTCAACCCACACTCCTGGCATGCTCCCTGACACGTTTTCCGGAGGTATAGGTCTGGAAGCGAGCTCGTTGGAGGGAGAACTGTGGTGCGACCCAAAACGGTCCAAAAGATGGCCGAAGCTTCCAACGAGTGGCGAACGCTCGTCCGGTGTCATAAACCACTGGAAATGCACTTGCAGCGAAGGAAACGGGCTGAGCTCGAGGACTTCCGGTGCTCGTCCCAAGAAAACGCGAGCGGGAATGCCCCGGACTCAGTTTTCTCGTCCTGGGGTAAAAAGCGGTCCCCCGACGGTTTCTTCCCTTTGCTCCGTATTGGTCATAAGTCTTTCGATCTTCGGGTCTCGTGCTCCGAGGACTTCAACCCACACTCCTGGCATGCTCCCTGACACGTTTTCCGGAGGTATAGGTCGGGAAGCGAGCTCGTTGGAGGGAGAACTGTGGTGCGACCCAAAACGGTCCAAAAGATGGCCGAAGCTTCCAACGAGTGGCGAACGCTCGTCCGGTGTCAGAAACCACTGGAAATGCACTTGCAGCGAAGGAAACGGGCTGAGCTCGAGGACTTCCGGTGCTCGTCCCAAGAAAACGCGAGCGGGAATGCCCCGGACTCAGTTTTCTCGTCCTGGGGTAAAAAGCGGTCCCCCGACGGTTTCTTCCCTTTGCTCCGTATTGGTCATAAGTCTTTCGATCTTCGGGTCTCGTGCTCCGAGGACTTCAACCCACACTCCTGGCATGCTCCCTGACACGTTTTCCGGAGGTATAGGTCGGGAAGCGAGCTCGTTGGAGGGAGAACTGTGGTGCGACCCAAAACGGTCCAAAAGATGGCCGAAGCTTCCAACGAGTGGCGAACGCTCGTCCGGTGTCAGAAACCACTGGAAATGCACTTGCAGCAAAGGAAACGGGCTGAGCTCGAGGACTTCCGGTGCTCGTCCCAAGAAAACGCGAGCGGGAATGCCCCGGACTCAGTTTTCTCGTCCTGGGGTAAAAAGCGGTCCCCCCGACGGTTTCTTCCCTTTGCTCCGTATTGGTCATAAGTCTTTCGATCTTCGGGTCTCGTGCTCCGAGGACTTCAACCCACACTCCTGGCATGCTCCCTGACACGTTTTCCGGAGGTATAGGTCGGGAAGCGAGCTCGTTGGAGGGAGAACTGTGGTGCGACCCAAAACGGTCCAAAAGATGGCCGAAGCTTCCAACGAGTGGCGAACGCTCGTCCGGTGTCAGAAACCACTGGAAATGCACTTGCAGCGAAGGAAACGGGCTGAGCTCGAGGACTTCCGGTGCTCGTCCCAAGAAAACGCGAGCGGGAATGCCCCGGACTCAGTTTTCTCGTCCTGGGGTAAAAAGCGGTCCCCCGACGGTTTCTTCCCTTTGCTCCGTATTGGTCATAAGTCTTTCGATCTTCGGGTCTCGTGCTCTGAGGACTTCAACCCACACTCCTGGCATGCTCCCTGACACGTTTTCCGGAGGTATAGGTCGGGAAGCGAGCTCGTTGGAGGGAGAACTGTGGTGCGACCCAAAACGGTCCAAAAGATGGCCGAAGCTTCCAACGAGTGGCGAACGCTCGTCCGGTGTCAGAAACCACTGGAAATGCACTTGCAGCGAAGGAAACGGGCTGAGCTCGAGGACTTCCGGTGCTCGTCCCAAGAAAACGCGAGCGGGAATGCCCCGGACTCAGTTTTCTCGTATTGGGGTAAAAAGCGGTCCCCCGACGGTTTCTTCCCTTTGCTCCGTATTGGTCATAAGTCTTTCGATCTTCGGGTCTCGTGCTCCGAGGACTTCAACCCACACTCCTGGCATGCTCCCTGACACGTTTTCCGGAGGTATAGGTCGGGAAGCGAGCTCGTTGGAGGGAGAACTGTGGTGCGACCCAAAACGGTCCAAAAGATGGCCGAAGCTTCCAACGAGTGGCGAACGCTCGTCCGGTGTCAGAAACCACTGGAAATGCACTTGCAGCGAAGGAAACGGGCTGAGCTCGAGGACTTCCGGTGCTCGTCCCAAGAAAACGCGAGCGGGAATGCCCCGGACTCAGTTTTCTCGTCCTGGGGTAAAAAGCGGTCCCCCGACGGTTTCTTCCCTTTGCTCCGTATTGGTCATAAGTCTTTCGATCTTCGGGTCTCATGCTCCGAGGACTTCAACCCACACTCCTGGCATGCTCCCTGACACGTTTTCCGGAGGTATAGGTCGGGAAGCGAGCTCGTTGGAGGGAGAACTGTGGTGCGACCCAAAACGGTCCAATAGATGGCCGAAGCTTCCAACGAGTGGCGAACGCTCGTCCGGTGTCAGAAACCACTGGAAATGCACTTGCAGCGAAGGAAACGGGCTGAGCTCGAGGACTTCCAGTGCTCGTCCCAAGAAAACGCGAGCGGGAATGCCCCGGACTCAGTTTTCTCGTCCTGGGGTAAAAAGCGGTCCCCCGACGGTTTCTTCCCTTTGCTCCGTATTGGTCATAAGTCTTTCGATCTTCGGGTCTCGTGCTCCGAGGACTTCAACCCACACTCCTGGCATGCTCCCTGACACGTTTTCCGGAGGTATAGGTCGGGAAGCGAGCTCGTTGGAGAGAGAACTGTGGTGCGACCCAAAACGGCCCAAAAAATGGCCGAAGCTTCCAACGAGTGGCGAACGCTCGTCCGGTGTCAGAAACCACTGGAAATGCACTTGCAGCGAAGGAAACGGGCTGAGCTCGAGGACTTCCGGTGCTCGTCCCAAGAAAACGCGAGCGGGAATGCCCCGGACTCAGTTTTCTCGTCCTGGGGTAAAAAGCGGTCCCCCGACGGTTTCTTCCCTTTGCTCCGTATTGGTCATAAGTCTTTCGATCTTCGGGTCTCGTGCTCCGAGGCCTTCAACCCACACTCCTGGCATGCTCCCTGACACGTTTTCCGGAGGTATAGGTCGGGAAGCGAGCTCGTTGGAGGGAGAACTGTGGTGCGACCCAAAACGGTCCAAAAGATGGCCGAAGCTTCCAACGAGTGGCGAACGCTCGTCCGGTGTCAGAAACCACTGGAAATGCACTTGCAGCGAAGGAAACGGGCTGAGCTCGAGGACTTCCGGTGCTCGTCCCAAGAAAACGCGAGCGGGAATGCCCCGGACTCAGTTTTCTCGTCCTGGGGTAAAAAGCGGTCCCCCGACGGTTTCTTCCCTTTGCTCCGTATTGGTCATAAGTCTTTCGATCTTCGGGTCTCGTGCTCCGAGGACTTCAACCCACACTCCTGGCATGCTCCCTGACACGTTTTCCGGAGGTATAGGTCGGGAAGCGAGCTCGTTGGAGGGAGAACTGTGGTGCGACCCAAAACGGTCCAATAGATGGCCGAAGCTTCCAACGAGTGGCGAACGCTCGTCCGGTGTCAGAAACCACTGGAAATGCACTTGCAGCGAAGGAAACGGGCTGAGCTCGAGGACTTCCGGTGCTCGTCCCAAGAAAACGCGAGCGGGAATGCCCCGGACTCAGTTTTCTCGTCCTGGGGTAAAAAGCGGTCCCCCGACGGTTTCTACCCTTTGCTCCGTATTGGTCATAAGTCTTTCGATCTTCGGGTCTCGTGCTCCGAGGACTTCAACCCACACTCCTGGCATGCTCCCTGACACGTTTTCCGGAGGTATAGGTCGGGAAGCGAGCTCGTTGGAGGGAGAACTGTGGTGCGACCCATAACGGTCCAAAAGATGGCCGAAGCTTCCAACGAGTGGCGAACGCTCGTCCGGTGTCAGAAACCACTGGAAATGCACTTGCAGCGAAGGAAACGGGCTGAGCTCGAGGACTTCCGGTGCTCGTCCCAAGAAAACGCGAGCGGGAATGCCCCGGACTCAGTTTTCTCGTCCTGGGGTAAAAAGCGGTCCCCCGACGGTTTCTTCCCTTTGCTCCGTATTGGTCATAAGTCTTTCGATCTTCGGGTCTCGTGCTCCGAGGACTTCAACCCACACTCCTGGCATGCTCCCTGACACGTTTTCCGGAGGTATAGGTCGGGAAGCGAGCTCGTTGGAGGGAGAACTGTGGTGCGACCCAAAACGATCCAAACGATGGCCGAAGCTTCCAACGAGTGGCGAACGCTCGTCCGGTGTCAGAAACCACTGGAAATGCACTTGCAGCGAAGGAAACGGGCTGAGCTCGAGGACTTCCGGTGCTCGTCCCAAGAAAACGCGAGCGGGAATGCCCCGGACTCAGTTTTCTCGTCCTGGGGTAAAAAGCGGTCCCCCGACGGTTTCTTCCCTTTGCTCCGTATTGGTCATAAGTCTTTCGATCTTCGGGTCTCGTGCTCCGAGGACTTCAACCCACACTCCTGGCATGCTCCCTGACACGTTTTCCGGAGGTATAGGTCGGGAAGCGAGCTCGTTGGAGGGAGAACTGTGGTGCGACCCAAAACGGTCCAAAAGATGGCCGAAGCTTCCAACGAGTGGCGAACGCTCGTCCGGTGTCAGAAACCACTGGAAATGCACTTGCAGCGAAGGAAACGGGCTGAGCTCGAGGACTTCCGGTGCTCGTCCCAAGAAAACGCGAGCGGGAATGCCCCGGACTCAGTTTTCTCGTCCTGGGGTAAAAAGCGGTCCCCCGACGGTTTCTTCCCTTTGCTCCGTATTGGTCATAAGTCTTTCGATCTTCGGGTCTCGTGCTCCGAGGACTTCAACCCACACTCCTGGCATGCTCCCTGACACGTTTTTCGGAGGTATAGGTCGGGAAGCGAGCTCGTTGGAGGGAGAACTGTGGTGCGACCCAAAACGGTCCAAAAGATGGCCGAAGCTTCCAACGAGTGGCGAACGCTCGTCCGGTGTCAGAAACCACTGGAAATGCACTTGCAGCGAAGGAAACGGGCTGAGCTCGAGGACTTCCGGTGCTCGTCCCAAGAAAACGCGAGCGGGAATGCCCCGGACTCAGTTTTCTCGTCCTGGGGTAAAAAGCGGTCCCCCGACGGTTTCTTCCCTTTGCTCCGTATTGGTCATAAGTCTTTCGATCTTCGGGTCTCGTGCTCCGAGGACTTCAACCCACACTCCTGGCATGGTCCCTGACACGTTTTCCGGAGGTATAGGTCGGGAAGCGAGCTCGTTGGAGGGAGAACTGTGGTGCGACCCAAAACGGTCCAAAAGATGGCCGAAGCTTCCAACGAGTGGCGAACGCTCGTCCGGTGTCAGAAACCACTGGAAATGCACTTGCAGCGAAGGAAACGGGCTGAGCTCGAGGACTTCCGGTGCTCGTCCCAAGAAAACGCGAGCGGGAATGCCCCGGACTCAGTTTTCTCGTCCTGGGGTAAAAAGCGGTCCCCCGACGGTTTCTTCCCTTTGCTCCGTATTGGTCATAAGTCTTTCGATCTTCGGGTCTCGTGCTCCGAGGACTTCAACCCACACTCCTGGCATGCTCCCTGACACGTTTTCCGGAGGTATAGGTCGGGAAGCGAGCTCGTTGGAGGGAGAACTGTGGTGCGACCCAAAACGGTCCAAAAGATGGCCGAAGCTTCCAACGAGTGGCGAACGCTCGTCCGGTGTCAGAAACCACTGGAAATGCACTTGCAGTGAAGGAAACGGGCTGAGCTTGAGGACTTCCGGTGCTCGTCCCAAGAAAACGCGAGCGGGAATGCCCCGGACTCAGTTTTCTCGTCCTGGGGTAAAAAGCGGTCCCCTGACGGTTTCTTCCCTTTGCTCCGTATTGGTCATAAGTCTTTCGATCTTCGGGTCTCGTGCTCCGAGGACTTCAACCCACACTCCTGGCATGCTCCCTGACACGTTTTCCGGAGGTATAGGTCGGGAAGCGAGCTCGTTGGAGGGAGAACTGTGGTGCGACCCAAAACGGTCCAAAAGATGGCCGAAGCTTCCAACGAGTGGCGAACGCTCGTCCGGTGTCAGAAACCACTGGAAATGCACTTGCAGCGAAGGAAACGGGCTGAGCTCGAGGACTTCCGGTGCTCGTCCCAAGAAAACGCGAGCGGGAATGCCCCGGACTCAGTTTTCTCGTCCTGGGGTAAAAAGCGGTCCCCCGACGGTTTCTTCCCTTTGCTCCGTATTGGTCATAAGTCTTTCGATCTTCGGGTCTCGTGCTCCGAGGACTTCAACCCACACTCCTGGCATGCTCCCTGACACGTTTTCCGGAGGTATAGGTCGGGAAGCGAGCTCGTTGGAGGGAGAACTGTGGTGCGACCCAAAACGGTCCAAAAGATGGCCGAAGCTTCCAACGAGTGGCGAACGCTCGTCCGGTGTCAGAAACCACTGGAAATGCACTTGCAGCGAAGGAAACGGGCTGAGCTCGAGGACTTCCGGTGCTCGTCCCAAGAAAACGCGAGCGGGAATGCCCCGGACTCAGTTTTCTCGTCCTGGGGTAAAAAGCGGTCCCCCGACGGTTTCTTCCCTTTGCTCCGTATTGGTCATAAGTCTTTCGATCTTCGGGTCTCGTGCTCCGAGGACTTCAACCCACACTCCTGGCATGCTCCCTGACACGTTTTCCGGAGGTATAGGTCGGGAAGCGAGCTCGTTGGAGGGAGAACTGTGGTGCGACCCAAAACGGTCCAAAAGATGGCCGAAGCTTCCAACGAGTGGCGAACGCTCGTCCGGTGTCAGAAACCACTGGAAATGCACTTGCAGCGAAGGAAACGGGCTGAGCTCGAGGACTTCCGGTGCTCGTCCCAAGAAAACGCGAGCGGGAATGCCCCGGACTCAGTTTTCTCGTCCTGGGGTAAAAAGCGGTCCCCCGACGGTTTCTTCCCTTTGCTCCGTATTGGTCATAAGTCTTTCGATCTTCGGGTCTCGTGCTCCGAGGACTTCAACCCACACTCCTGGCATGCTCCCTGACACGTTTTCCGGAGGTATAGGTCGGGAAGCGAGCTCGTTGGAGGGAGAACTGTGGTGCGACCCAAAACGGTCCAAAAGATGGCCGAAGCTTCCAACGAGTGGCGAACGCTCGTCCGGTGTCAGAAACCACTGGAAATGCACTTGCAGCGAAGGAAACGGGCTGAGCTCGAGGACTTCCGGTGCTCGTCCCAAGAAAACGCGAGCGGGAATGCCCCGGACTCAGTTTTCTCGTCCTGGGGTAAAAAGCGGTCCCCCGACGGTTTCTTCCCTTTGCTCCGTATTGGTCATAAGTCTTTCGATCTTCGGGTCTCGTGCTCCGAGGACTTCAACCCACACTCCTGGCATGCTCCCTGACACGTTTTCCGGAGGTATAGGTCGGGAAGCGAGCTCGTTGGAGGGAGAACTGTGGTGCGACCCAAAACGGTCCAAAAGATGGCCGAAGCTTCCAACGAGTGGCGAACGCTCGTCCGGTGTCAGAAACCACTGGAAATGCACTTGCAGCGAAGGAAACGGGCTGAGCTCGAGGACTTCCGGTGCTCGTCCCAAGAAAACGCGAGCGGGAATGCCCCGGACTCAGTTTTCTCGTCCTGGGGTAAAAAGCGGTCCCCCGACGGTTTCTTCCCTTTGCTCCGTATTGGTCATAAGTCTTTCGATCTTCGGGTCTCGTGCTCCGAGGACTTCAACCCACACTCCTGGCATGCTCCCTGACACGTTTTCCGGAGGTATAGGTCGGGAAGCGAGCTCGTTGGAGGGAGAACTGTGGTGCGACCCAAAACGGTCCAAAAGATGGCCGAAGCTTCCAACGAGTGGCGAACGCTCGTCCGGTGTCAGAAACCACTGGAAATGCACTTGCAGCGAAGGAAACGGGCTGAGCTCGAGGACTTCCGGTGCTCGTCCCAAGAAAACGCGAGCGGGAATGCCCCGGACTCAGTTTTCTCGTCCTGGGGTAAAAAGCGGTCCCCCGACGGTTTCTTCCCTTTGCTCCGTATTGGTCATAAGTCTTTCGATCTTCGGGTCTCGTGCTCCGAGGACTTCAACCCACACTCCTGGCATGCTCCCTGACACGTTTTCCGGAGGTATAGGTCGGGAAGCGAGCTCGTTGGAGGGAGAACTGTGGTGCGACCCAAAACGGTCCAAAAGATGGCCGAAGCTTCCAACGAGTGGCGAACGCTCGTCCGGTGTCAGAAACCACTGGAAATGCACTTGCAGCGAAGGAAACGGGCTGAGCTCGAGGACTTCCGGTGCTCGTCCCAAGAAAACGCGAGCGGGAATGCCCCGGACTCAGTTTTCTCGTCCTGGGGTAAAAAGCGGTCCCCCGACGGTTTCTTCCCTTTGCTCCGTATTGGTCATAAGTCTTTCGATCTTCGGGTCTCGTGCTCCGAGGACTTCAACCCACACTCCTGGCATGCTCCCTGACACGTTTTCCGGAGGTATAGGTCGGGAAGCGAGCTCGTTGGAGGGAGAACTGTGGTGCGACCCAAAACGGTCCAAAAGATGGCCGAAGCTTCCAACGAGTGGCGAACGCTCGTCCGGTGTCAGAAACCACTGGAAATGCACTTGCAGCGAAGGAAACGGGCTGAGCTCGAGGACTTCCGGTGCTCGTCCCAAGAAAACGCGAGCGGGAATGCCCCGGACTCAGTTTTCTCGTCCTGGGGTAAAAAGCGGTCCCCCGACGGTTTCTTCCCTTTGCTCCGTATTGGTCATAAGTCTTTCGATCTTCGGGTCTCGTGCTCCGAGGACTTCAACCCACACTCCTGGCATGCTCCCTGACACGTTTTCCGGAGGTATAGGTCGGGAAGCGAGCTCGTTGGAGGGAGAACTGTGGTGCGACCCAAAACGGTCCAAAAGATGGCCGAAGCTTCCAACGAGTGGCGAACGCTCGTCCGGTGTCAGAAACCACTGGAAATGCACTTGCAGCGAAGGAAACGGGCTGAGCTCGAGGACTTCCGGTGCTCGTCCCAAGAAAACGCGAGCGGGAATGCCCCGGACTCAGTTTTCTCGTCCTGGGGTAAAAAGCGGTCCCCCGACGGTTTCTTCCCTTTGCTCCGTATTGGTCATAAGTCTTTCGATCTTCGGGTCTCGTGCTCCGAGGACTTCAACCCACACTCCTGGCATGCTCCCTGACACGTTTTCCGGAGGTATAGGTCGGGAAGCGAGCTCGTTGGAGGGAGAACTGTGGTGCGACCCAAAACGGTCCAAAAGATGGCCGAAGCTTCCAACGAGTGGCGAACGCTCGTCCGGTGTCAGAAACCACTGGAAATGCACTTGCAGCGAAGGAAACGGGCTGAGCTCGAGGACTTCCGGTGCTCGTCCCAAGAAAACGCGAGCGGGAATGCCCCGGACTCAGTTTTCTCGTCCTGGGGTAAAAAGCGGTCCCCCGACGGTTTCTTCCCTTTGCTCCGTATTGGTCATAAGTCTTTCGATCTTCGGGTCTCGTGCTCCGAGGACTTCAACCCACACTCCTGGCATGCTCCCTGACACGTTTTCCGGAGGTATAGGTCGGGAAGCGAGCTCGTTGGAGGGAGAACTGTGGTGCGACCCAAAACGGTCCAAAAGATGGCCGAAGCTTCCAACGAGTGGCGAACGCTCGTCCGGTGTCAGAAACCACTGGAAATGCACTTGCAGCGAAGGAAACGGGCTGAGCTCGAGGACTTCCGGTGCTCGTCCCAAGAAAACGCGAGCGGGAATGCCCCGGACTCAGTTTTCTCGTCCTGGGGTAAAAAGCGGTCCCCCGACGGTTTCTTCCCTTTGCTCCGTATTGGTCATAAGTCTTTCGATCTTCGGGTCTCGTGCTCCGAGGACTTCAACCCACACTCCTGGCATGCTCCCTGACACGTTTTCCGGAGGTATAGGTCGGGAAGCGAGCTCGTTGGAGGGAGAACTGTGGTGCGACCCAAAACGGTCCAAAAGATGGCCGAAGCTTCCAACGAGTGGCGAACGCTCGTCCGGTGTCAGAAACCACTGGAAATGCACTTGCAGCGAAGGAAACGGGCTGAGCTCGAGGACTTCCGGTGCTCGTCCCAAGAAAACGCGAGCGGGAATGCCCCGGACTCAGTTTTCTCGTCCTGGGGTAAAAAGCGGTCCCCCGACGGTTTCTTCCCTTTGCTCCGTATTGGTCATAAGTCTTTCGATCTTCGGGTCTCGTGCTCCGAGGACTTCAACCCACACTCCTGGCATGCTCCCTGACACGTTTTCCGGAGGTATAGGTCGGGAAGCGAGCTCGTTGGAGGGAGAACTGTGGTGCGACCCAAAACGGTCCAAAAGATGGCCGAAGCTTCCAACGAGTGGCGAACGCTCGTCCGGTGTCAGAAACCACTGGAAATGCACTTGCAGCGAAGGAAACGGGCTGAGCTCGAGGACTTCCGGTGCTCGACCCAAGAAAACGCGAGCGGGAATGCCCCGGACTCAGTTTTCTCGTCCTGGGGTAAAAAGCGGTCCCCCGACGGTTTCTTCCCTTTGCTCCGTATTGGTCATAAGTCTTTCGATCTTCGGGTCTCGTGCTCCGAGGACTTCAACCCACACTCCTGGCATGCTCCCTGACACGTTTTCCGGAGGTATAGGTCGGGAAGCGAGCTCGTTGGAGGGAGAACTGTGGTGCGACCCAAAACGGTCCAAAAGATGGCCGAAGCTTCCAACGAGTGGCGAACGCTCGTCCGGTGTCAGAAACCACTGGAAATGCACTTGCAGCGAAGGAAACGGGCTGAGCTCGAGGACTTCCGGTGCTCGTCCCAAGAAAACGCGAGCGGGAATGCCCCGGACTCAGTTTTCTCGTCCTGGGGTAAAAAGCGGTCCCCCGACGGTTTCTTCCCTTTGCTCCGTATTGGTCATAAGTCTTTCGATCTTCGGGTCTCGTGCTCCGAGGACTTCAACCCACACTCCTGGCATGCTCCCTGACACGTTTTCCGGAGGTATAGGTCGGGAAGCGAGCTCGTTGGAGGGAGAACTGTGGTGCGACCCAAAACGGTCCAAAAGATGGCCGAAGCTTCCAACGAGTGGCGAACGCTCGTCCGGTGTCAGAAACCACTGGAAATGCACTTGCAGCGAAGGAAACGGGCTGAGCTCGAGGACTTCCGGTGCTCGTCCCAAGAAAACGCGAGCGGGAATGCCCCGGACTCAGTTTTCTCGTCCTGGGGTAAAAAGCGGTCCCCCGACGGTTTCTTCCCTTTGCTCCGTATTGGTCATAAGTCTTTCGATCTTCGGGTCTCGTGCTCCGAGGACTTCAACCCACACTCCTGGCATGCTCCCTGACACGTTTTCCGGAGGTATAGGTCGGGAAGCGAGCTCGTTGGAGGGAGAACTGTGGTGCGACCCAAAACGGTCCAAAAGATGGCCGAAGCTTCCAACGAGTGGCGAACGCTCGTCCGGTGTCAGAAACCACTGGAAATGCACTTGCAGCGAAGGAAACGGGCTGAGCTCGAGGACTTCCGGTGCTCGTCCCAAGAAAACGCGAGCGGGAATGCCCCGGACTCAGTTTTCTCGTCCTGGGGTAAAAAGCGGTCCCCCGACGGTTTCTTCCCTTTGCTCCGTATTGGTCATAAGTCTTTCGATCTTCGGGTCTCGTGCTCCGAGGACTTCAACCCACACTCCTGGCATGCTCCCTGACACGTTTTCCGGAGGTATAGGTCGGGAAGCGAGCTCGTTGGAGGGAGAACTGTGGTGCGACCCAAAACGGTCCAAAAGATGGCCGAAGCTTCCAACGAGTGGCGAACGCTCGTCCGGTGTCAGAAACCACTGGAAATGCACTTGCAGCGAAGGAAACGGGCTGAGCTCGAGGACTTCCGGTGCTCGTCCCAAGAAAACGCGAGCGGGAATGCCCCGGACTCAGTTTTCTCGTCCTGGGGTAAAAAGCGGTCCCCCGACGGTTTCTTCCCTTTGCTCCGTATTGGTCATAAGTCTTTCGATCTTCGGGTCTCGTGCTCCGAGGACTTCAACCCACACTCCTGGCATGCTCCCTGACACGTTTTCCGGAGGTATAGGTCGGGAAGCGAGCTCGTTGGAGGGAGAACTGTGGTGCGACCCAAAACGGTCCAAAAGATGGCCGAAGCTTCCAACGAGTGGCGAACGCTCGTCCGGTGTCAGAAACCACTGGAAATGCACTTGCATCGAAGGAAACGGGCTGAGCTCGAGGACTTCCGGTGCTCGTCCCAAGAAAACGCGAGCGGGAATGCCCCGGACTCAGTTTTCTCGTCCTGGGGTAAAAAGCGATCCCCCGACGGTTTCTTCCCTTTGCTCCGTATTGGTCATAAGTCTTTCGATCTTCGGGTCTCGTGCTCCGAGGACTTCAACCCACACTCCTGGCATGCTCCCTGACACGTTTTCCGGAGGTATAGGTCGGGAAGCGAGCTCGTTGGAGGGAGAACTGTGGTGCGACCCAAAACGGTCCAAAAGATGGCCGAAGCTTCCAACGTGTGGCGAACGCTCGTCCGGTGTCAGAAACCACTGGAAATGCACTTGCAGCGAAGGAAACGGGCTGAGCTCGAGGACTTCCGGTGCTCGTCCCAAGAAAACGCGAGCGGGAATGCCCCGGACTCAGTTTTCTCGTCCTGGGGTAAAAAGCGGTCCCCCGACGGTTTCTTCCCTTTGCTCCGTATTGGTCATAAGTCTTTCGATCTTCGGGTCTCGTGCTCCGAGGACTTCAACCCACACTCCTGGCATGCTTCCCGACATGTTTTCCGGAGGTATAGGTCGGGAAGCGAGCTCGTTGGAGGGAGAACTGTGGTGCGACCCAAAACGGTCCAAAAGATGGCCGAAGCTTCCAACGAGTGGCGAACGCTCGTCCGGTGTCAGAAACCACTGGAAATGCACTTGCAGCGAAGGAAACGGGCTGAGCTCGAGGACTTCCGGTGCTCGTCCCAAGAAAACGCGAGCGGGAATGCCCCGGACTCAGTTTTCTCGTCCTGGGGTAAAAAGCGGTCCCCCGACGGTTTCTTCCCTTTGCTCCGTATTGGTCATAAGTCTTTCGATCTTCGGGTCTCGTGCTCCGAGGACTTCAACCCACACTCCTGGCATGCTCCCTGACACGTTTTCCGGAGGTATAGGTCGGGAAGCGAGCTCGTTGGAGGGAGAACTGTGGTGCGACCCAAAACGGTCCAAAAGATGGCCGAAGCTTCCAACGAGTGGCGAACGCTCGTCCGGTGTCAGAAACCACTGGAAATGCACTTGCAGCGAAGGAAACGGGCTGAGCTCGAGGACTTCCGGTGCTCGTCCCAAGAAAACGCGAGCGGGAATGCCCCGGACTCAGTTTTCTCGTCCTGGGGTAAAAAGCGGTCCCCCGACGGTTTCTTCCCTTTGCTCCGTATTGGTCATAAGTCTTTCGATCTTCGGGTCTCGTGCTCCGAGGACTTCAACCCACACTCCTGGCATGCTCCCTGACACGTTTTCCGGAGGTATAGGTCGGGAAGCGAGCTCGTTGGAGGGAGAACTGTGGTGCGACCCAAAACGGTCCAAAAGATGGCCGAAGCTTCCAACGAGTGGCGAACGCTCGTCCGGTGTCAGAAACCACTGGAAATGCACTTGCAGCGAAGGAAACGGGCTGAGCTCGAGGACTTCCGGTGCCCGTCCCAAGAAAACGCGAGCGGGAATGCCCCGGACTCAGTTTTCTCGTCCTGGGGTAAAAAGCGGTCCCCCGACGGTTTCTTCCCTTTGCTCCGTATTGGTCATAAGTCTTTCGATCTTCGGGTCTCGTGCTCCGAGGACTTCAACCCACACTCCTGGCATGCTCCCTGACACGTTTTCCGGAGGTATAGGTCGGGAAGCGAGCTCGTTGGAGGGAGAACTGTGGTGCGACCCAAAACGGTCCAAAAGATGGCCGAAGCTTCCAACGAGTGGCGAACGCTCGTCCGGTGTCAGAAACCACTGGAAATGCACTTGCAGCGAAGGAAACGGGCTGAGCTCGAGGACTTCCGGTGCTCGTCCCAAGAAAACGCGAGCGGGAATGCCCCGGACTCAGTTTTCTCGTCCTGGGGTAAAAAGCGGTCCCCCGACGGTTTCTTCCCTTTGCTCCGTATTGGTCATAAGTCTTTCGATCTTCGGGTCTCATGCTCCGAGGACTTCAACCCACACTCCTGGCATGCTCCCTGACACGTTTTCCGCAGGTATAGGTCGGGAAGCGAGCTCGTTGGAGGGAGAACTGTGGTGCGACCCAAAACGGTCCAAAAGATGGCCGAAGCTTCCAACGAGTGGCGAACGCTCGTCCGGTGTCAGAAACCACTGGAAATGCACATGCAGCGAAGGAAACGGGCTGAGCTCGAGGACTTCCGGTGCTCGTCCCAAGAAAACGCGAGCGGGAATGCCCCGGACTCAGTTTTCTCGTCCTGGGGTAAAAAGCGGTCCCCCGACGGTTTCTTCCCTTTGCTCCGTATTGGTCATAAGTCTTTCGATCTTCGGGTCTCGTGCTCCGAGGACTTCAACCCACACTCCTGGCATGCTCCCTGACACGTTTTCCGGAGGTATAGGTCGGGAAGCGAGCTCGTTGGAGGGAGAACTGTGGTGCGACCCAAAACGGTCCAAAAGATGGCCGAAGCTTCCAACGTGTGGCGAACGCTCGTCCGGTGTCAGAAACCACTGGAAATGCACTTGCAGCGAAGGAAACGGGCTGAGCTCGAGGACTTCCGGTGCTCGTCCCAAGAAAACGCGAGCGGGAATGCCCCGGACTCAGTTTTCTCGTCCTGGGGTAAAAAGCGGTCCCCCGACGGTTTCTTCCCTTTGCTCCGTATTGGACATAAGTCTTTCGATCTTCGGGTCTCGTGCTCCGAGGACTTCAACCCACACTCCTGGCATGCTCCCCGACATGTTTTCCGGAGGTATAGGTCGGGAAGCGAGCTCGTTGGAGGGAGAACTGTGGTGCGACCCAAAACGGTCCAAAAGATGGCCGAAGCTTCCAACGAGTGGCGAACGCTCGTCCGGTGTCAGAAACCACTGGAAATGCACTTGCAGCGAAGGAAACGGGCTGAGCTCGAGGACTTCCGATGCTCGTCCCAAGAAAACGCGAGCGGGAATGCCCCGGACTCAGTTTTCTCGTCCTGGGGTAAAAAGCGGTCCCCCGACGGTTTCTTCCCTTTGCTCCGTATTGGTCATAAGTCTTTCGATCTTCGGGTCTCGTGCTCCGAGGACTTCAACCCACACTCCTGGCATGCTCCCTGACACGTTTTCCGGAGGTATAGGTCGGGAAGCGAGCTCGTTGGAGGGAGAACTGTGGTGCGACCCAAAACGGTCCAAAAGATGGCCGAAGCTTCCAACGAGTGGCGAACGCTCGTCCGGTGTCAGAAACCACTGGAAATGCACTTGCAGCGAAGGAAACGGGCTGAGCTCGAGGACTTCCGGTGCTCGTCCCAAGAAAACGCGAGCGGGAATGCCCCGGACTCAGTTTTCTCGTCCTGGGGTAAAAAGCGGTCCCCCGACGGTTTCTTCCCTTTGCTCCGTATTGGTCATAAGTCTTTCGATCTTCGGGTCTCGTGCTCCGAGGACTTCAACCCACACTCCTGGCATGCTCCCTGACACGTTTTCCGGAGGTATAGGTCGGGAAGCGAGCTCGTTGGAGGGAGAACTGTGGTGCGACCCAAAACGGTCCAAAAGATGGCCGAAGCTTCCAACGAGTGGCGAACGCTCGTCCGGTGTCAGAAACCACTGGAAATGCACTTGCAGCGAAGGAAACGGGCTGAGCTCGAGGACTTCCGGTGCTCGTCCCAAGAAAACGCGAGCGGGAATGCCCCGGACTCAGTTTTCTCGTCCTGGGGTAAAAAGCGGTCCCCCGACGGTTTCTTCCCTTTGCTCCGTATTGGTCAGAAGTCTTTCGATCTTCGGGTCTCGTGCTCCGAGGACTTCAACCCACACTCCTGGCATGCTCCCCGACACGTTTTCCGCAGGTATAGGTCGGGAAGCGAGCTCGTTGGAGGGAGAACTGTGGTGCGACCCAAAACGGTCCAAAAGATGGCCGAAGCTTCCAACGAGTGGCGAACGCTCGTCCGGTGTCAGAAACCACTGGAAATGCACTTGCATCGAAGGAAACGGGCTGAGCTCGAGGACTTCCGGTGCTCGTCCCAAGAAAACGCGAGCGGGAATGCCCCGGACTCAGTTTTCTCGTCCTGGGGTAAAAAGCGGTCCCCCGACGGTTTCTTCCCTTTGCTCCGTATTGGTCATAAGTCTTTCGATCTTCGGGTCTCGTGCTCCGAGGACTTCAACCCACACTCCTGGCATGCTCCCCGACACGTTTTCCGGAGGTATAGGTCGGGAAGCGAGCTCGTTGGAGGGAGAACTGTGGTGCGACCCAAAACGGTCCAAAAGATGGCCGAAGCTTCCAACGAGTGGCGAACGCTCGTCCGGTGTCAGAAACCACTGGAAATGCACTTGCAGCGAAGGAAACGGGCTGAGCTCGAGGACTTCCGGTGCTCGTCCCAAGAAAACGCGAGCGGGAATGCCCCGGACTCAGTTTTCTCGTCCTGGGGTAAAAAGCGGTCCCCCGACGGTTTCTTCCCTTTGCTCCGTATTGGTCATAAGTCTTTCGATCTTCGGGTCTCGTGCTCCGAGGACTTCAACCCACACTCCTGGCATGCTTCCTGACACGTTTTCCGGAGGTATAGGTCGGGAAGCGAGCTCGTTGGAGGGAGAACTGTGGTGCGACCCAAAACGGTCCAAAAGATGGCCGAAGCTTCCAACGAGTGGCGAACGCTCGTCCGGTGTCAGAAACCACTGGAAATGCACTTGCAGCGAAGGAAACGGGCTGAGCTCGAGGACTTCCGGTGCTCGTCCCAAGAAAACGCGAGCGGGAATGCCCCGGACTCAGTTTTCTCGTCCTGGGGTAAAAAGCGGTCCCCCGACGGTTTCTTCCCTTTGCTCCGTATTGGTCATAAGCCTTTCGATCTTCGGGTCTCGTGCTCCGAGGACTTCAACCCACACTCCTGGCATGCTCCCTGACACGTTTTCCGGAGGTATAGGTCGGGAAGCGAGCTCGTTGGAGGGAGAACTGTGGTGCGACCCAAAACGGTCCAAAAGATGGCCGAAGCTTCCAACGAGTGGCGAACGCTCGTCCGGTGTCAGAAACCACTGGAAATGCACTTGCAGCGAAGGAAACGTGCTGAGCTCGAGGACTTCCGGTGCTCGTCCCAAGAAAACGCGAGCGGGAATGCCCCGGACTCAGTTTTCTCGTCCTGGGGTAAAAAGCGGTCCCCCGACGGTTTCTTCCCTTTGCTCCGTATTGGTCATAAGCCTTTCGATCTTCGGGTCTCGTGCTCCGAGGACTTCAACCCACACTCCTGGCATGCTCCCTGACACGTTTTCCGGAGGTATAGGTCGGGAAGCGAGCTCGTTGGAGGGAGAACTGTGGTGCGACCCAAAACGGTCCAAAAGATGGCCGAAGCTTCCAACGAGTGGCGAACGCTCGTCCGGTGTCAGAAACCACTGGAAATGCACTTGCAGCGAAGGAAACGGGCTGAGCTCGAGGACTTCCGGTGCTCGTCCCAAGAAAACGCGAGCGGGAATGCCCCGGACTCAGTTTTCTCGTCCTGGGGTAAAAAGCGGTCCCCCGACGGTTTCTTCCCTTTGCTCCGTATTGGTCAGAAGTCTTTCGATCTTCGGGTCTCGTGCTCCGAGGACTTCAACCCACACTCCTGGCATGCTCCCCGACACGTTTTCCGCAGGTATAGGTCGGGAAGCGAGCTCGTTGGAGGGAGAACTGTGGTGCGACCCAAAACGGTCCAAAAGATGGCCGAAGCTTCCAACGAGTGGCGAACGCTCGTCCGGTGTCAGAAACCACTGGAAATGCACTTGCATCGAAGGAAACGGGCTGAGCTCGAGGACTTCCGGTGCTCGTCCCAAGAAAACGCGAGCGGGAATGCCCCGGACTCAGTTTTCTCGTCCTGGGGTAAAAAGCGGTCCCCCGACGGTTTCTTCCCTTTGCTCCGTATTGGTCATAAGTCTTTCGATCTTCGGGTCTCGTGCTCCGAGGACTTCAACCCACACTCCTGGCATGCTCCCCGACACGTTTTCCGGAGGTATAGGTCGGGAAGCGAGCTCGTTGGAGGGAGAACTGTGGTGCGACCCAAAACGGTCCAAAAGATGGCCGAAGCTTCCAACGAGTGGCGAACGCTCGTCCGGTGTCAGAAACCACTGGAAATGCACTTGCAGCGAAGGAAACGGGCTGAGCTCGAGGACTTCCGGTGCTCGTCCCAAGAAAACGCGAGCGGGAATGCCCCGGACTCAGTTTTCTCGTCCTGGGGTAAAAAGCGGTCCCCCGACGGTTTCTTCCCTTTGCTCCGTATTGGTCATAAGTCTTTCGATCTTCGGGTCTCGTGCTCCGAGGACTTCAACCCACACTCCTGGCATGCTTCCTGACACGTTTTCCGGAGGTATAGGTCGGGAAGCGAGCTCGTTGGAGGGAGAACTGTGGTGCGACCCAAAACGGTCCAAAAGATGGCCGAAGCTTCCAACGAGTGGCGAACGCTCGTCCGGTGTCAGAAACCACTGGAAATGCACTTGCAGCGAAGGAAACGGGCTGAGCTCGAGGACTTCCGGTGCTCGTCCCAAGAAAACGCGAGCGGGAATGCCCCGGACTCAGTTTTCTCGTCCTGGGGTAAAAAGCGGTCCCCCGACGGTTTCTTCCCTTTGCTCCGTATTGGTCATAAGCCTTTCGATCTTCGGGTCTCGTGCTCCGAGGACTTCAACCCACACTCCTGGCATGCTCCCTGACACGTTTTCCGGAGGTATAGGTCGGGAAGCGAGCTCGTTGGAGGGAGAACTGTGGTGCGACCCAAAACGGTCCAAAAGATGGCCGAAGCTTCCAACGAGTGGCGAACGCTCGTCCGGTGTCAGAAACCACTGGAAATGCACTTGCAGCGAAGGAAACGTGCTGAGCTCGAGGACTTCCGGTGCTCGTCCCAAGAAAACGCGAGCGGGAATGCCCCGGACTCAGTTTTCTCGTCCTGGGGTAAAAAGCGGTCCCCCGACGGTTTCTTCCCTTTGCTCCGTATTGGTCATAAGCCTTTCGATCTTCGGGTCTCGTGCTCCGAGGACTTCAACCCACACTCCTGGCATGCTCCCTGACACGTTTTCCGGAGGTATAGGTCGGGAAGCGAGCTCGTTGGAGGGAGAACTGTGGTGCGACCCAAAACGGTCCAAAAGATGGCCGAAGCTTCCAACGAGTGGCGAACGCTCGTCCGGTGTCAGAAACCACTGGAAATGCACTTGCAGCGAAGGAAACGGGCTGAGCTCGAGGACTTCCGGTGCTCGTCCCAAGAAAACGCGAGCGGGAATGCCCCGGACTCAGTTTTCTCGTCCTGGGGTAAAAAGCGGTCCCCCGACGGTTTCTTCCCTTTCCTCCGTATTGGTCATAAGCCTTTCGATCTTCGGGTCTCGTGCTCCGAGGACTTCAACCCACACTCCTGGCATGCTCCCTGACACGTTTTCCGGAGGTATAGGTCGGGAAGCGAGCTCGTTGGAGGGAGAACTGTGGTGCGACCCAAAACGGTCCAAAAGATGGCCGAAGCTTCCAACGAGTGGCGAACGCTCGTCCGGTGTCAGAAACCACTGGAAATGCACTTGCAGCGAAGGAAACGGGCTGAGCTCGAGGACTTCCGGTGCTCGTCCCAAGAAAACGCGAGCGGGAATGCCCCGGACTCAGTTTTCTCGTCCTGGGGTAAAAAGCGGTCCCCCGACGGTTTCTTCCCTTTGCTCCGTATTGGTCATAAGTCTTTCGATCTTCGGGTCTCGTGCTCCGAGGACTTCAACCCACACTCCTGGCATGCTCCCTGACACGTTTTCCGGAGGTATAGGTCGGGAAGCGAGCTCGTTGGAGGGAGAAGTGTGGTGCGACCCAAAACGGTCCAAAAGATGGCCGAAGCTTCCAACGAGTGGCGAACGCTCGTCCGGTATCAGAAACCACTGGATGCACTTGCAGCGAAGGAAACGGGCTGAGCTCGAGGACTTCCGGTGCTCGTCCCAAGAAAACGCGAGCGGGAATGCCCCGGACTCAGTTTTCTCGTCCTGGGTAAAAAGCGGTCCCCCGACGGTTTCTTCCCTTTGCTCCGTATTGGTCATAAGTCTTTCGATCTTCGGGTCTCGTGCTCCGAGGACTTCAACCCACACTCCTGGCATGCTCCCTGACACGTTTTCCGGAGGTATAGGTCGGGAAGCGAGCTCGTTGGAGGGAGAACTGTGGTGCGACCCAAAACGGTCCAAAAGATGGCCGAAGCTTCCAACGAGTGGCGAACGCTCGTCCGGTGTCAGAAACCACTGGAAATGCACTTGCAGCGAAGGAAACGGGCTGAGCTCGAGGACTTCCGGTGCTCGTCCCAAGAAAACGCGAGCGGGAATGCCCCGGACTCAGTTTTCTCGTCCTGGGGTAAAAAGCGGTCCCCCGACGGTTTCTTCCCTTTCCTCCGTATTGGTCATAAGCCTTTCGATCTTCGGGTCTCGTGCTCCGAGGACTTCAACCCACACTCCTGGCATGCTCCCTGACACGTTTTCCGGAGGTATAGGTCGGGAAGCGAGCTCGTTGGAGGGAGAACTGTGGTGCGACCCAAAACGGTCCAAAAGATGGCCGAAGCTTCCAACGAGTGGCGAACGCTCGTCCGGTGTCAGAAACCACTGGAAATGCACTTGCAGCGAAGGAAACGGGCTGAGCTCGAGGACTTCCGGTGCTCGTCCCAAGAAAACGCGAGCGGGAATGCCCCGGACTCAGTTTTCTCGTCCTGGGGTAAAAAGCGGTCCCCCGACGGTTTCTTCCCTTTGCTCCGTATTGGTCATAAGTCTTTCGATCTTCGGGTCTCGTGCTCCGAGGACTTCAACCCACACTCCTGGCATGCTCCCTGACACGTTTTCCGGAGGTATAGGTCGGGAAGCGAGCTCGTTGGAGGGAGAACTGTGGTGCGACCCAAAACGGTCCAAAAGATGGCCGAAGCTTCCAACGAGTGGCGAACGCTCGTCCGGTGTCAGAAACCACTGGAAATGCACTTGCAGCGAAGGAAACGGGCTGAGCTCGAGGACTTCCGGTGCTCGTCCCAAGAAAACGCGAGCGGGAATGCCCCGGACTCAGTTTTCTCGTCCTGGGGTAAAAAGCGGTCCCCCGACGGTTTCTTCCCTTTGCTCCGTATTGGTCATAAGTCTTTCGATCTTCGGGTCTCGTGCTCCGAGGACTTCAACCCACACTCCTGGCATGCTCCCTGACACGTTTTCCGGAGGTATAGGTCGGGAAGCGAGCTCGTTGGAGGGAGAACTGTGGTGCGACCCAAAACGGTCCAAAAGATGGCCGAAGCTTCCAACGAGTGGCGAACGCTCGTCCGGTGTCAGAAACCACTGGAAATGCACTTGCAGCGAAGGAAACGGGCTGAGCTCGAGCACTTCCGGTGCTCGTCCCAAGAAAACGCGAGCGGGAATGCCCCGGACTCAGTTTTCTCGTCCTGGGGTAAAAAGCGGTCCCCCGACGGTTTCTTCCCTTTGCTCCGTATTGGTCATAAGTCTTTCGATCTTCGGGTCTCGTGCTCCGAGGACTTCAACCCACACTCCTGGCATGCTCCCTGACACGTTTTCCGGAGGTATAGGTCGGGAAGCGAGCTCGTTGGAGGGAGAACTGTGGTGCGACCCAAAACGGTCCAAAAGATGGCCGAAGCTTCCAACGAGTGGCGAACGCTCGTCCGGTGTCAGAAACCACTGGAAATGCACTTGCAGCGAAGGAAACGGGCTGAGCTCGAGGACTTCCGGTGCTCGTCCCAAGAAAACGCGAGCGGGAATGCCCCGGACTCAGTTTTCTCGTCCTGGGGTAAAAAGCGGTCCCCCGACGGTTTCTTCCCTTTGCTCCGTATTGGTCATAAGTCTTTCGATCTTCGGGTCTCGTGCTCCGAGGACTTCAACCCACACTCCTGGCATGCTCCCTGACACGTTTTCCGGAGGTATAGGTCGGGAAGCGAGCTCGTTGGAGGGAGAACTGTGGTGCGACCCAAAACGGTCCAAAAGATGGCCGAAGCTTCCAACGAGTGGCGAACGCTCGTCCGGTGTCAGAAACCACTGGAAATGCACTTGCAGCGAAGGAAACGGGCTGAGCTCGAGGACTTCCGGTGCTCGTCCCAAGAAAACGCGAGCGGGAATGCCCCGGACTCAGTTTTCTCGTCCTGGGGTAAAAAGCGGTCCCCCGACGGTTTCTTCCCTTTGCTCCGTATTGGTCATAAGTCTTTCGATCTTCGGGTCTCGTGCTCCGAGGACTTCAACCCACACTCCTGGCATGCTCCCTGACACGTTTTCCGGAGGTATAGGTCGGGAAGCGAGCTCGTTGGAGGGAGAACTGTGGTGCGACCCAAAACGGTCCAAAAGATGGCCGAAGCTTCCAACGAGTGGCGAACGCTCGTCCGGTGTCAGAAACCACTGGAAATGCACTTGCAGCGAAGGAAACGGGCTGAGCTCGAGGACTTCCGGTGCTCGTCCCAAGAAAACGCGAGCGGGAATGCCCCGGAATCAGTTTTCTCGTCCTGGGGTAAAAAGCGGTCCCCCGACGGTTTCTTCCCTTTGCTCCGTATTGGTCATAAGTCTTTCGATCTTCGGGTCTCGTGCTCCGAGGACTTCAACCCACACTCCTGGCATGCTCCCTGACACGTTTTCCGGAGGTATAGGTCGGGAAGCGAGCTCGTTGGAGGGAGAACTGTGGTGCGACCCAAAACGGTCCAAAAGATGGCCGAAGCTTCCAACGAGTGGCGAACGCTCGTCCGGTGTCAGAAACCACTGGAAATGCACTTGCAGCGAAGGAAACGGGCTGAGCTCGAGGACTTCCGGTGCTCGTCCCAAGAAAATGCGAGCGGGAATGCCCCGGACTCAGTTTTCTCGTCCTGGGGTAAAAAGCGGTCCCCCGACGGTTTCTTCCCTTTGCTCCGTATTGGTCATAAGTCTTTCGATCTTCGGGTCTCGTGCTCCGAGGACTTCAACCCACACTCCTGGCATGCTCCCTGACACGTTTTCCGGAGGTATAGGTCGGGAAGCGAGCTCGTTGGAGGGAGAACTGTGGTGCGACCCAAAACGGTCCAAAAGATGGCCGAAGCTTCCAACGAGTGGCGAACGCTCGTCCGGTGTCAGAAACCACTGGAAATGCACTTGCAGCGAAGGAAACGGGCTGAGCTCGAGGACTTCCGGTGCTCGTCCCAAGAAAACGCGAGCGGGAATGCCCCGGACTCAGTTTTCTCGTCCTGGGGTAAAAAGCGGTCCCCCGACGGTTTCTTCCCTTTGCTCCGTATTGGTCATAAGTCTTTCGATCTTCGGGTCTCGTGCTCCGAGGACTTCAACCCACACTCCTGGCATGCTCCCTGACACGTTTTCCGGAGGTATAGGTCGGGAAGCGAGCTCGTTGGAGGGAGAACTGTGGTGCGACCCAAAACGGTCCAAAAGATGGCCGAAGCTTCCAACGAGTGGCGAACGCTCGTCCGGTGTCAGAAACCACTGGAAATGCACTTGCAGCGAAGGAAACGGGCTGAGCTCGAGGACTTCCGGTGCTCGTCCCAAGAAAACGCGAGCGGGAATGACCGGGACTCAGTTTTCTCGTCCTGGGGTAAAAAGCGGTCCCCCGACGGTTTCTTCCCTTTGCTCCGTATTGGTCATAAGTCTTTCGATCTTCGGGTCTCGTGCTCCGAGGACTTCAACCCACACTCCTGGCATGCTCCCTGACACGTTTTCCGGAGGTATAGGTCGGGAAGCGAGCTCGTTGGAGGGAGAACTGTGGTGCGACCCAAAACGGTCCAAAAGATGGCCGAAGCTTCCAACGAGTGGCGAACGCTCGTCCGGTGTCAGAAACCACTGGAAATGCACTTGCAGCGAAGGAAACGGGCTGAGCTCGAGGACTTCCGGTGCTCGTCCCAAGAAAACGCGAGCGGGAATGCCCCGGACTCAGTTTTCTCGTCCTGGGGTAAAAAGCGGTCCCCCGACGGTTTCTTCCCTTTGCTCCGTATTGGTCATAAGTCTTTCGATCTTCGGGTCTCGTGCTCCGAGGACTTCAACCCACACTCCTGGCATGCTCCCTGACACGTTTTCCGGAGGTATAGGTCGGGAAGCGAGCTCGTTGGAGGGAGAACTGTGGTGCGACCCAAAACGGTCCAAAAGATGGCCGAAGCTTCCAACGAGTGGCGAACGCTCGTCCGGTGTCAGAAACCACTGGAAATGCACTTGCAGCGAAGGAAACGGGCTGAGCTCGAGGACTTCCGGTGCTCGTCCCAAGAAAACGCGAGCGGGAATGCCCCGGACTCAGTTTTCTCGTCCTGGGGTAAAAAGCGGTCCCCCGACGGTTTCTTCCCTTTGCTCCGTATTGGTCATAAGTCTTTCGATCTTCGGGTCTCGTGCTCCGAGGACTTCAACCCACACTCCTGGCATGCTCCCTGACACGTTTTCCGGAGGTATAGGTCGGGAAGCGAGCTCGTTGGAGGGAGAACTGTGGTGCGACCCAAAACGGTCCAAAAGATGGCCGAAGCTTCCAACGAGTGGCGAACGCTCGTCCGGTGTCAGAAACCACTGGAAATGCACTTGCAGCGAAGGAAACGGGCTGAGCTCGAGGACTTCCGGTGCTCGTCCCAAGAAAACGCGAGCGGGAATGCCCCGGACTCAGTTTTCTCGTCCTGGGGTAAAAAGCGGTCCCCCGACGGTTTCTTCCCTTTGCTCCGTATTGGTCATAAGTCTTTCGATCTTCGGGTCTCGTGCTCCGAGGACTTCAACCCACACTCCTGGCATGCTCCCTGACACGTTTTCCGGAGGTATAGGTCGGGAAGCGAGCTCGTTGGAGGGAGAACTGTGGTGCGACCCAAAACGGTCCAAAAGATGGCCGAAGCTTCCAACGAGTGGCGAACGCTCGTCCGGTGTCAGAAACCACTGGAAATGCACTTGCAGCGAAGGAAACGGGCTGAGCTCGAGGACTTCCGGTGCTCGTCCCAAGAAAACGCGAGCGGGAATGCCCCGGACTCAGTTTTCTCGTCCTGGGGTAAAAAGCGGTCCCCCGACGGTTTCTTCCCTTTGCTCCGTATTGGTCATAAGTCTTTCGATCTTCGGGTCTCGTGCTCCGAGGACTTCAACCCACACTCCTGGCATGCTCCCTGACACGTTTTCCGGAGGTATAGGTCGGGAAGCGAGCTCGTTGGAGGGAGAACTGTGGTGCGACCCAAAACGGTCCAAAAGATGGCCGAAGCTTCCAACGAGTGGCGAACGCTCGTCCGGTGTCAGAAACCACTGGAAATGCACTTGCAGCGAAGGAAACGGGCTGAGCTCGAGGACTTCCGGTGCTCGTCCCAAGAAAACGCGAGCGGGAATGCCCCGGACTCAGTTTTCTCGTCCTGGGGTAAAAAGCGGTCCCCCGACGGTTTCTTCCCTTTGCTCCGTATTGGTCATAAGTCTTTCGATCTTCGGGTCTCGTGCTCCGAGGACTTCAACCCACACTCCTGGCATGCTCCCTGACACGTTTTCCGGAGGTATAGGTCGGGAAGCGAGCTCGTTGGAGGGAGAACTGTGGTGCGACCCAAAACGGTCCAAAAGATGGCCGAAGCTTCCAACGAGTGGCGAACGCTCGTCCGGTGTCAGAAACCACTGGAAATGCACTTGCAGCGAAGGAAACGGGCTGAGCTCGAGGACTTCCGGTGCTCGTCCCAAGAAAACGCGAGCGGGAATGCCCCGGACTCAGTTTTCTCGTCCTGGGGTAAAAAGCGGTCCCCCGACGGTTTCTTCCCTTTGCTCCGTATTGGTCATAAGTCTTTCGATCTTCGGGTCTCGTGCTCCGAGGACTTCAACCCACACTCCTGGCATGCTCCCTGACACGTTTTCCGGAGGTATAGGTCGGGAAGCGAGCTCGTTGGAGGGAGAACTGTGGTGCGACCCAAAACGGTCCAAAAGATGGCCGAAGCTTCCAACGAGTGGCGAACGCTCGTCCGGTGTCAGAAACCACTGGAAATGCACTTGCAGCGAAGGAAACGGGCTGAGCTCGAGGACTTCCGGTGCTCGTCCCAAGAAAACGCGAGCGGGAATGCCCCGGACTCAGTTTTCTCGTCCTGGGGTAAAAAGCGGTCCCCCGACGGTTTCTTCCCTTTGCTCCGTATTGGTCATAAGTCTTTCGATCTTCGGGTCTCGTGCTCCGAGGACTTCAACCCACACTCCTGGCATGCTCCCTGACACGTTTTCCGGAGGTATAGGTCGGGAAGCGAGCTCGTTGGAGGGAGAACTGTGGTGCGACCCAAAACGGTCCAAAAGATGGCCGAAGCTTCCAACGAGTGGCGAACGCTCGTCCGGTGTCAGAAACCACTGGAAATGCACTTGCAGCGAAGGAAACGGGCTGAGCTCGAGGACTTCCGGTGCTCGTCCCAAGAAAACGCGAGCGGGAATGCCCCGGACTCAGTTTTCTCGTCCTGGGGTAAAAAGCGGTCCCCCGACGGTTTCTTCCCTTTGCTCCATATTGGTCATAAGTCTTTCGATCTTCGGGTCTCGTGCTCCGAGGACTTCAACCCACACTCCTGGCATGCTCCCTGACACGTTTTCCGGAGGTATAGGTCGGGAAGCGAGCTCGTTGGAGGGAGAACTGTGGTGCGACCCAAAACGGTCCAAAAGATGGCCGAAGCTTCCAACGAGTGGCGAACGCTCGTCCGGTGTCAGAAACCACTGGAAATGCACTTGCAGCGAAGGAAACGGGCTGAGCTCGAGGACTTCCGGTGCTCGTCCCAAGAAAACGCGAGCGGGAATGCCCCGGACTCAGTTTTCTCGTCCTGGGGTAAAAAGCGGTCCCCCGACGGTTTCTTCCCTTTGCTCCGTATTGGTCATAAGTCTTTCGATCTTCGGGTCTCGTGCTCCGAGGACTTCAACCCACACTCCTGGCATGCTCCCTGACACGTTTTCCGGAGGTATAGGTCGGGAAGCGAGCTCGTTGGAGGGAGAACTGTGGTGCGACCCAAAACGGTCCAAAAGATGGCCGAAGCTTCCAACGAGTGGCGAACGCTCGTCCGGTGTCAGAAACCACTGGAAATGCACTTGCAGCGAAGGAAACGGGCTGAGCTCGAGGACTTCCGGTGCTCGTCCCAAGAAAACGCGAGCGGGAATGCCCCGGACTCAGTTTTCTCGTCCTGGGGTAAAAAGCGGTCCCCCCGACGGTTTCTTCCCTTTGCTCCGTATTGGTCATAAGTCTTTCGATCTTCGGGTCTCGTGCTCCGAGGACTTCAACCCACACTCCTGGCATGCTCCCTGACACGTTTTCCGGAGGTATAGGTCGGGAAGCGAGCTCGTTGGAGGGAGAACTGTGGTGCGACCCAAAACGGTCCAAAAGATGGCCGAAGCTTCCAACGAGTGGCGAACGCTCGTCCGGTGTCAGAAACCACTGGAAATGCACTTGCAGCGAAGGAAACGGGCTGAGCTCGAGGACTTCCGGTGCTCGTCCCAAGAAAACGCGAGCGGGAATGCCCCGGACTCAGTTTTTCTCGTCCTGGGGTAAAAAGCGGTCCCCCGACGGTTTCTTCCCTTTTGCTCCGTATTGGTCATAAGTCTTTCGATCTTCGGGTCTCGTGCTCCGAGGACTTCAACCCACACTCCTGGCATGCTCCCTGACACGTTTTCCGGAGGTATAGGTCGGGAAGCGAGCTCGTTGGAGGGAGAACTGTGGTGCGACCCAAAACGGTCCAAAAGATGGCCGAAGCTTCCAACGAGTGGCGAACGCTCGTCCGGTGTCAGAAACCACTGGAAATGCACTTGCAGCGAAGGAAACGGGCTGAGCTCGAGGACTTCCGGTGCTCGTCCCAAGAAAACGCGAGCGGGAATGCCCCGGACTCAGTTTTCTCGTCCTGGGGTAAAAAGCGGTCCCCCGACGGTTTCTTCCCTTTGCTCCGTATTGGTCATAAGTCTTTCGATCTTCGGGTCTCGTGCTCCGAGGACTTCAACCCACACTCCTGGCATGCTCCCTGACACGTTTTCCGGAGGTATAGGTCGGGAAGCGAGCTCGTTGGAGGGAGAACTGTGGTGCGACCCAAAACGGTCCAAAAGATGGCCGAAGCTTCCAACGAGTGGCGAACGCTCGTCCGGTGTCAGAAACCACTGGAAATGCACTTGCAGCGAAGGAAACAGGCTGAGCTCGAGGACTTCCGGTGCTCGTCCCAAGAAAACGCGAGCGGGAATGCCCCGGACTCAGTTTTCTCGTCCTGGGGTAAAAAGCGGTCCCCCGACGGTTTCTTCCCTTTGCTCCGTATTGGTCATAAGTCTTTCGATCTTCGGGTCTCGTGCTCCGAGGACTTCAACCCACACTCCTGGCATGCTCCCTGACACGTTTTCCGGAGGTATAGGTCGGGAAGCGAGCTCGTTGGAGGGAGAACTATGGTGCGACCCAAAACGGTCCAAAAGATGGCCGAAGCTTCCAACGAGTGGCGAACGCTCGTCCGGTGTCAGAAACCACTGGAAATGCACTTGCAGCGAAGGAAACGGGCTGAGCTCGAGGACTTCCGGTGCTCGTCCCAAGAAAACGCGAGCGGGAATGCCCCGGACTCAGTTTTCTCGTCCTGGGGTAAAAAGCGGTCCCCCGACGGTTTCTTCCCTTTGCTCCGTATTGGTCATAAGTCTTTCGATCTTCGGGTCTCGTGCTCCGAGGACTTCAACCCACACTCCTGGCATGCTCCCTGACACGTTTTCCGGAGGTATAGGTCGGGAAGCGAGCTCGTTGGAGGGAGAACTGTGGTGCGACCCAAAACGGTCCAAAAGATGGCCGAAGCTTCCAACGAGTGGCGAACGCTCGTCCGGGTGTCAGAAACCACTGGAAATGCACTTGCAGCGAAGGAAACGGGCTGAGCTCGAGGACTTCCGGTGCTCGTCCCAAGAAAACGCGAGCGGGAATGCCCCGGACTCAGTTTTCTCGTCCTGGGGTAAAAAGCGGTCCCCCGACGGTTTCTTCCCTTTTGCTCCGTATTGGTCATAAGTCTTTCGATCTTCGGGTCTCGTGCTCCGAGGACTTCAACCCACACTCCTGGCATGCTCCCTGACACGTTTTCCGGAGGTATAGGTCGGGAAGCGAGCTCGTTGGAGGGAGAACTGTGGTGCGACCCAAAACGGTCCAAAAGATGGCCGAAGCTTCCAACGAGTGGCGAACGCTCGTCCGGGTGTCAGAAACCACTGGAAATGCACTTGCAGCGAAGGAAACGGGCTGAGCTCGAGGACTTCCGGTGCTCGTCCCAAGAAAACGCGAGCGGGGAATGCCCCGGACTCAGTTTTCTCGTCCTGGGGTAAAAAGCGGTCCCCCCGACGGTTTCTTCCCTTTGCTCCGTATTGGTCATAAGTCTTTCGATCTTCGGGTCTCGTGCTCCGAGGACTTCAACCCACACTCCTGGCATGCTCCCTGACACGTTTTCCGGAGGTATAGGTCGGGAAGCGAGCTCGTTGGAGGGGAGAACTGTGGTGCGACCCAAAACGGTCCAAAAGATGGCCGAAGCTTCCAACGAGTGGCGAACGCTCGTCCGGTGTCAGAAACCACTGGAAATGCACTTGCAGCGAAGGAAACCGGCTGAGCTCGAGGACTTCCGGTGCTCGTCCCAAGAAAACGCGAGCGGGAATGCCCCGGACTCAGTTTTCTCGTCCTGGGGTAAAAAGCGGTCCCCCGACGGTTTCTTCCCTTTGCTCCGTATTGGTCATAAGTCTTTCGATCTTCGGGTCTCGTGCTCCGAGGACTTCAACCCACACTCCTGGCATGCTCCCTGACACGTTTTCCGGAGGTATAGGTCGGGAAGCGAGCTCGTTGGAGGGAGAACTATGGTGCGACCCAAAACGGTCCAAAAGATGGCCGAAGCTTCCAACGAGTGGCGAACGCTCGTCCGGTGTCAGAAACCACTGGAAATGCACTTGCAGCGAAGGAAACGGGCTGAGCTCGAGGACTTCCGGTGCTCGTCCCAAGAAAACGCGAGCGGGAATGCCCCGGACTCAGTTTTCTCGTCCTGGGGTAAAAAGCGGTCCCCCGACGGTTTTCTTCCCTTTGCTCCGTATTGGTCATAAGTCTTTCGATCTTCGGGTCTCGTGCTCCGAGGACTTCAACCCACACTCCTGGCATGCTCCCTGACACGTTTTCCGGAGGTATAGGTCGGGAAGCGAGCTCGTTGGAGGGAGAACTGTGGTGCGACCCAAAACGGTCCAAAAGATGGCCGAAGCTTCCAACGAGTGGCGAACGCTCGTCCGGTGTCAGAAACCACTGGAAATGCACTTGCAGCGAAGGAAACAGGCTGAGCTCGAGGACTTCCGGTGCTCGTCCCAAGAAAACGCGAGCGGGAATGCCCCCGGACTCAGTTTTCTCGTCCTGGGGTAAAAAGCGGTCCCCCGACGGTTTCTTCCCTTTGCTCCGTATTGGTCATAAGTCTTTCGATCTTCGGGTGTCGTGCTCCGAGGACTTCAACCCACACTCCTGGCATGCTCCCTGACACGTTTTCCGGAGGTATAGGTCGGGAAGCGAGCTCGTTGGAGGGAGAACTGTGGTGCGACCCAAAACGGTCCAAAAGATGGCCGAAGCTTCCAACGAGTGGCGAACGCTCGTCCGGTGTCAGAAACCACTGGAAATGCACTTGCAGCGAAGGAAACGGGCTGAGCTCGAGGACTTCCGGTGCTCGTCCAAGAAAACGCGAGCGGGAATGCCCCGGACTCAGTTTTCTCGTCCTGGGGTAAAAAGCGGTCCCCCGACGGTTTCTTCCCTTTGCTCCGTATTGGTCATAAGTCTTTCGATCTTCGGGTCTCGTGCTCCGAGGACTTCAACTCACACTCCTGGCATGCTCCCTGACACGTTTTCCGGAGGTATAGGTCGGGAAGCGAGCTCGTTGGAGGGAGAACTGTGGTGCGACCCAAAACGGTCCAAAAGATGGCCGAAGCTTCCAACGAGTGGGCGAACGCTCGTCCGGTGTCAGAAACCACTGGAAATGCACTTGCAGCGAAGGAAACGGGCTGAGCTCGAGGACTTCCGGTGCTCGTCCCAAGAAAACGCGAGCGGGAATGCCCCGGACTCAGTTTTCTCGTCCTGGGGTAAAAAGCGGTCCCCCGACGGTTTCTTCCCTTTGCTCCGTATTGGTCATAAGTCTTTCGATCTTCGGGTCTCGTGCTCCGAGGACTTCAACCCACACTCCTGGCATGCTCCCTGACACGTTTTCCGGAGGTATAGGTCGGGAAGCGAGCTCGTTGGAGGGGAGAACTGTGGTGCGACCCAAAACGGTCCAAAAGATGGCCGAAGCTTCCAACGAGTGGCGAACGCTCGTCCGGTGTCAGAAACCACTGGAAATGCACTTGCAGCGAAGGAAACGGGCTGAGCTCGAGGACTTCCGGTGCTCGTCCCAAGAAATCGCGAGCGGGGGAATGCCCCGGACTCAGTTTTCTCGTCCTGGGGTAAAAAGCGGTCCCCCGACGGTTTCTTCCCTTTGCTCCGTATTGGTCATAAGTCTTTCGATCTTCGGGTCTCGTGCTCCGAGGACTTCAACCCACACTCCTGGCATGCTCCCTGACACGTTTTCCGGAGGTATAGGTCGGGAAGCGAGCTCGTTGGAGGGAGAACTGTGGTGCGACCCAAAACGGTCCAAAAGATGGCCGAAGCTTCCAACGAGTGGCGAACGCTCGTCCGGTGTCAGAAACCACTGGAAATGCACTTGCAGCGAAGGAAACGGGCTGAGCTCGAGGACTTCCGGTGCTCGTCCCAAGAAAACGCGAGCGGGAATGCCCCGGACTCAGTTTTCTCGTCCTGGGGTAAAAAGCGGTCCCCCGACGGTTTCTTCCCTTTGCTCCGTATTGGTCATAAGTCTTTCGATCTTCGGGTCTCGTGCTCCGAGGACTTCAACCCACACTCCTGGCATGCTCCCTGACACGTTTTCCGGAGGTATAGGTCGGGAAGCGAGCTCGTTGGAGGGAGAACTGTGGTGCGACCCAAAACGGTCCAAAAGATGGCCGAAGCTTCCAACGAGTGGCGAACGCTCGTCCGGTGTCAGAAACCACTGGAAATGCACTTGCAGCGAAGGAAACGGGCTGAGCTCGAGGACTTCCGGTGCTCGTCCCAAGAAAACGCGAGCGGGAATGCCCCGGACTCAGTTTTCTCGTCCTGGGGTAAAAAGCGGTCCCCCGACGGTTTCTTCCCTTTGCTCCGTATTGGTCATAAGTCTTTCGATCTTCGGGTCTCGTGCTCCGAGGACTTCAACCCACACTCCTGGCATGCTCCCTGACACGTTTTCCGGAGGTATAGGTCGGGAAGCGAGCTCGTTGGAGGGAGAACTGTGGTGCGACCCAAAACGGTCCAAAAGATGGCCGAAGCTTCCAACGAGTGGCGAACGCTCGTCCGGTGTCAGAAACCACTGGAAATGCACTTGCAGCGAAGGAAACGGGCTGAGCTCGAGGACTTCCGGTGCTCGTCCCAAGAAATCGCGAGCGGGAATGCCCCGGACTCAGTTTTTCTCGTCCTGGGGTAAAAAGCGGTCCCCCCGACGGTTTCTTCCCTTTGCTCCGTATTGGTCATAAGTCTTTCGATCTTCGGGTCTCGTGCTCCGAGGACTTCAACCCACACTCCTGGCATGCTCCCTGACACGTTTTCCGGAGGTATAGGTCGGGAAGCGAGCTCGTTGGAGGGAGAACTGTGGTGCGACCCAAAACGGTCCAAAAGATGGCCGAAGCTTCCAACGAGTGGCGAACGCTCGTCCGGTGTCAGAAACCACTGGAAATTCACTTGCAGCGAAGGAAACGGGCTGAGCTCGAGGACTTCCGGTGCTCGTCCCAAGAAAACGCGAGCGGGAATGCCCCGGACTCAGTTTTCTCGTCCTGGGGTAAAAAGCGGTCCCCCGACGGTTTCTTCCCTTTGCTCCGTATTGGTCATAAGTCTTTCGATCTTCGGGTCTCGTGCTCCGAGGACTTCAACCCACACTCCTGGCATGCTCCCTGACACGTTTTCCGGAGGTATAGGTCGGGGAAGCGAGCTCGTTGGAGGGAGAACTGTGGTGCGACCCAAAACGGTCCAAAAGATGGCCGAAGCTTCCAACGAGTGGCGAACGCTCGTCCGGTGTCAGAAACCACTGGAAATGCACTTGCAGCGAAGGAAACGGGCTGAGCTCGAGGACTTCCGGTGCTCGTCCCCAAGAAAATCGCGAG